>NC_081554.1:10162121-10264621 GCF_963082655.1 Stomoxys calcitrans
GTAGCTACTACGGCCATTTAAGTGCAAATCGGGCGATACATATATATGGGAGCTATATCTAAATCCGAACCGATTTTGATAAAATTTTGCAGATATGTTAAAAGTAGTAACAAAACCATCCGTGCCAAATTTTGTGCAGATCGGTTAAAAATTGTAGCTACTACGGCCATTTAAGTGCACATCGGGGGATACATGTATATGGGAACTATATCTAAATCTGAACCGATTTTGAATCAAAAAAAAAAGATATGTACAAAATTTCGTGATGATTGGACAACAAACACGACCTGCACTTTGATTACAAGAATACATGGACTCACAGATGAACAGACGGACATGGCTAAATCGAATCAGAAAGTGATTTTGAGTCGCTCGGTATACTTATCAATGGGTCTAGCACTTCTTCTTCTTAGCGTTGCAAACAAATGCCCAAACTTATAATATCCAGTACCACAGTGGTGGTGTAGGGTATAAAAATTGAGGTATTGAAGGAAATTTTGTCAATAAAGACTAATCAGTCAAAATACGTTTTTGACCAGAAAATTTAAAAAATACACTTTTTCACATTTGTTGACTTCCAAGCTGTATAACTTTTAACTGAACATTCAGATGCGATGTGTAAAAATGAAAATCGAACCACAAATGCATTTGAAAATAGGCCAATCTCGGCCGAAATTTCAACACATAAAAATTAAAACACGTATATCACAAAAACCAGTGGAAATATTGAACACCTTTATAAGGACACTTTTTATAAGAATTTTTGAGCACTATGTAGAAAAATGTTAAAGATCGGACCACAAATGAAGATTTGGCAGGCCGAAAAATTTTTCGAAATACCGAGATGACCAAATTTAGGCCTGCCAAAAGGACTATTGACTGCACACGATCTCGCTAACGTCTCAGCACTAACCATTTCAAATTTCAAAGAGATTACTTTACCCGTTCTCACACGTCATATTTTTTACTACTTTTTTGATTTTCTCCCACTGTGCAACGCCTGGGTTCAAAATACGGCGTGAACACCTTAAAAAAAGTTTCAGCGGTGGTTATACCCTTACTAACGCAGAATTCATTTGTGTTGTATCCTGTCATGTTAAAACTTATCTACCAAGTGGTGTCGCTATGCGGCACGCCGTTCGGTATCGGCATAAAAAGGAGGCCCGTCATCTTAACTTTAATCGAACTGCACTTATTGATATGAGAGATGGGAAATTTAGTAGAAGTTAGCCCTGTAGAGGTCAGGCAAAACACTACTGGTCATGGCATCCATGTATCTACCATGCGAAGTAGATAACCTTCCGTCAGATATGGTCGGAGCCTTGGTCTGTTGGTGTGAGGCCGAGGAGCACTTATACTTGGAGGCGACGTCAACGCAAAATACGAGCGTACGTATACGAACGAAGGAGTTGAGTCCCTTTTTGTTTCATTTTATCCAGAAACTTGGTTATCTGGGTTGTTTCCCATACCCAACGCTCTACAAGGAATTAGAGAACAGAATATAGACAACGAAAATACCCCAACGTTCTACAACTAAAATCTGTTTTAGATATAGTCTCAGACTGGAAGGTCTCAACCCAGTGCTCCTTTTCATATAGGGTTGTAGGTTGATCACCCCAACGTTGTGGAACCAAATTAGGCAACAAATTATAGACATAACGATTGTGACGAACAGTGACTCGGTTCTTAGTCTCTGACTGGAAGGTCTCAACCCAGTGCTCCTTTTCTTATCACTACAGAATAGGTGTTCAGGTTGAGCATGAGAAAGGTGGAAGAAAGCTGTATAGGAAACCGAGGAAGACGAACTGGGATAGGTTAGGCTAAGTTGGATGAGAATGATACCAGACATTAGAAGTCTATGTATCCGTCGGCACCAAATATGGAACATTGTGAATCCTCAATAGCCTTTCTCTTTTCGACGAAAGGCGACGCCACTGATTGCTACACAATTCATCAACGTACCCTCTCGAACCACTTTGATGATACAACAAAATATTAAAATCTTCCTGGATATGGTCTTCATCGTGATTTCTCAATAACTTTTTCCCCTTCGGTCTGGGTAGATTCACTAGCGCCATCAATGATTGCTTTACGATTGATCAATTTACCCTCTCGTACTTTGATGATAGGACATAAGATTTCAACCTTCTTGGACTTTCAATCTCTTCCAATGCCTGAAAGAAAAAAGAATCCAGTACCTTATTCCTACTATGACTAAAGGTCGGATATTGGCAGAGTAAAATTATAACTATCTTTCGCGGCGTCAGTTCCATGACACCAGGGAGAGATATCTTCATTTCTAATGCCAATACGAGACATGTGGGTACTTAGCTTACAGTGTACTGCTAGAATTCCTATGACTTTTACTAGATGTATCCTTTCCATCGGGGCTAGCGCAGAGGTTGGCATGTTCGCCTATGACGCTGAACGCCTGGGTTCGAATCCTGGCGAGACCATCAGAAAAAAATTTCAGCGGTGCTTATCCCCTCCTAATGCTGACAACATTTGTGAGGTTCTTTGCCATGTAAAACTTTTTTCCAAAAAAGGCGTCGCACTGCGGCACGTCGTTCGGACTCGGCTATAAAAAGGAGACCCTTTATCATAGAGCTTAAACTTAAATCGGACTGCACTCATTGATATGTGAGATGTTTGCACCTGTTCCTTAGCAGAATGTTCATGAGAAAAATTTGCATTTGCATTCTTTCCATCGATAAACGCTATGTTATCTATGTTACGGCTAGACCGTTCGTCCCATAGTTGTTTCGTATTCTCACAACCCACTGTTGCGTTCCATCTGCTGAGCCATGTTTCCTTATAACGCAGCCGGAGTTCGTGGGAAATCCGCCTTCTCGTTACCTGTCACATCCTTCTGACCAGTGACCCAACACAAGGTTACCCTAAGGTGGCAGTGTAGATGGTCCAGAGAGTGCTGACATTGATATAGCGCTACAGATCATATGCTCTAAAAGCTTTAATCGCTGCCTGAGTATCGCTAAATATTCAGAAATCAGGCCGGTACATGTTTCTTGACAACACTAACTCCACAGCCCTGATAATTCTCCAAGGCAGGCAGATTTGTGAGCGGTCTTGCACACGTGCCTTTTGTCGAACTACTAAGCATAGTAGAGGAAATGGCCAGAGTGGAGGCGGTGGCGAGGTGGGAGTATATGGATAGGTGTCAGGTTACCAGGACTCTCTGGCCAGCTGTAAACCAGAAGAGGACGAGGGAATTGGTGGCCCTTGATAAAGGTTAACCATATTTTCTAAATTTTCTTTTCATATTTCGTCATCTTCCGGCCTCCCCTTGGGTTCGGAGCAGGAGACAGTGTATTTTATCATCATTAAAGCTCTATTATGTTGTTTTCTTTTTCTTACCTGGGTGTCACAACAGACCGTACTAGCCTCCGAGCGAACTCAAATTTCAGGGCGAGCTACTCATTCAACCCAAACCTAAACTTCTTTTCCCTTAAAACTAAATTTTAATGAAAGTTTCACTAAAAACTAAATTTAAAGGTATTTTTTCTAATAGCAAAAAGAAATTTTGAAAAGACAAAATCTTAATAAAATTTTCTTAAAGACAAAATCTCCTTGAAATTTTCCTAAAAACAGAATTTCAATGAAATATTCCTTACAGACAAAATTTCGATTAAATGTTCCCTTAAGAAAAAGTTGAATTTTTTCCATAAGATAAAATTTCAATGAAATCTTCAAATGAAGATGGCTCAAATTTGACTGGGGATACAGATGAGCTAAATAGATAAGCCATAAGTTCAATAACTGGAGGCCCTCAGATGATCAGCTTTGAACGCCAGAATTCGTGTTACTTTTTTATGAAAATCTATTCTGCGGAATAATTATTTCTGAAAACATTGCACAAGAAATCTCCCCATCCTTCCCATTAGCATAAAAATACCTTTAACGGAGGATTTTTACTATTTTAGTGTTTTATTAATGTGTATGCTTCTTGGTTTTTGTTTTTTTTTGTGAGTCATTTAAATAATCATGTACTCATACATATTCACATAATGTCGTTTGGGAAACTTTTCTAATTATTCTCTAAAAATTTTCCGGTTGCTTAAGGAAGCTGAAAGTTTTGTTTTTCACAAGTGCTCTTGTGTATGGGTGTGTTTAAGGATATATTATACAAGGATTTGTGTATTCAAACAGTTGTGTGGTTTAAAGGACATCGTAAATAAGTTGTAATGGCCAAACGAAATGAGATCACGAACGGCGGAATACAAAAGGGTGTTGCTGTAGTGAGAGTGAGAATTTTTTATATCCTCTTGAATAGGAGGAGATTGTAATAACTTCAGCGAACAAACCCTAGCATGTTGATCGGTGATAGTAAGGGAAGTATATGATTCAAACATCTCGAAAACTTCGATACAGGCTCAGGTACAAGGAAACTTGGGCCCACGGTTTTATCTTTTAAGAAAACGCCAGAGAACACTAGTCGAGACTCAATAGTTTCCAATAAAATAGAATTATCGGATTAACGGACCGAAGACCATTTTGGCGGACAATTTATCGAACTATTGATGGTAGACAAGGCAAAAAGTAGCATTCTTAAGAAGGCAGACAGCTACCAGTCTGTGTCGAACCATATCTGTTCAGAGCCGAGGACTTTGCTGAAGTCATAAGAAAGCCAAGTCGTTAGAAGCTATTGGCTCCGATGGAATCTTGATGCTGATGCTCAAGCATATAGGTAATTTATAAGTAAAATGCCTTAAGCATAACCTCAACTCGTCTATCTCCACACTGGTCAACTCCCTGTTCTCAAGACGGGGAAATCTGCAGACCGAGGAAGTTTTGTAGCCCCATCTCTCTTTTATTCCCGCTCGCAAAGATAAGTGAGGTGCTTCTCTTACCCATTTTGAGTTTTTTCCTACTGGATGAAGACAGCACAACAAAATCACTAACAGCGTTCACCATATATAACAGCCACTGACTGATTGGGAACAGAGGAAAAGTTTCACAGAAATGTTGTCTTTAAAGAAAATTTCTTAGAATTTTAGTTTTTAGGGAAAATTTCATAGAAACTTTGTCTTTATACAAATTTCATAAAAATTTAGCATTTTGGGATAATTTCATAAAAATTTTGCATTTAGGGATAATTTCATAGGAATTTTGTCTTTAGGGAAAATTTTATAGGAAAAAAATTTCTTTAGTGGAACTTTAATAGTAATTTTTGGGAAAATTTCATAGAAATTTTGTTTTTAGGAAAAATTTCATAAAAATTTTATTTTTAGGAAGATTTTCATAGAAATGTGGTCTTTATGGAAAATTTCATAGAAATTTTGTTGTAAGGGAAAATTGTATCGAGATTTTGTTCTGGGAAAATTTCATAGGAATTTTGTCTTTAGCGCAAAGATTTTAGAAAAAAAGTTTTTTAAGGGCAAAGTTCAAAGAAATGTAGTCATAATCGAAAATTCCATATTTTTAGTAAAATTTTAGAAATTTTGTTTTTAGGAACATTTTCATAGAAACCTTTGTCTTTAGGGAAAATTTCATAGAAATTGTGTCTATAGGAAAAATTTCATAGAAATTTTGTCTATAGGAAAAATTTCATAGAAACCTTTGTCTTTAGGGAAAATTTCATAGAAATTTTGTCTATAGGAAAAATTTCATAGAAATGTCTTTAGGGAAAGAAAATTTCTTAGAAATTCAGTTTTTAGGGAAAATTTTATAGAAACTTTGTCTTTATAAAAATTTCATAAAAATTTTGCTTTTAGGGAAAATTTCCTAAAAATTTTGCATTTAGGGAAAATTTCTTAAAAATTTTGCATTTAGGGAACATTTCATAGAAATTTTGTCTTTGGGGAAAATTTCATAGAAATTTAGTCTAAAGGGAAAATTTCATAGAGATTTGGTTTTTAGGAAATATTTCATAAAGATTTGGTCTTTAGGGAAGTTGTATTGATGGCTTCGAACAGTAAGACAACGGCAATGGCTCTCGCTGTTTCTCCGTGTGCCCAGGTTGGAATCCTGGCCGGGCTTCACCGAACCGCTCACCTTTCAAGCTTTTGCCTGTTAGGGCGAAGATCATTAAATTTTACAATTTTTGTCCGTTTCTCTTTCGAGACGAGCTTATTGATCGGAGATGCAAATGGAAAAGGAAAGCCAAAGATAGCATTGCCATTGTCTTCGAAGCTACAATACAACTTCCAACAGATTCACAAAATCATGTGTTGTACGGAAGAAGTGTAATTTGTCACAGAAAGAATGTCTGTCATTACACACAAATAAATGCATTGGGAAAAGTACAGCTAATAGTAAGAGTTGTTTTGTCTTAGGGAATATATTATTGAAATTTTGTCTTTAAGAAAAATTTCGTAGAAATTTTGTCTTAAGGTTATATTTTATAGAAGTTTTGTCTTAAGGGAAAGTTTAATAGAAGTTTTGCAGTAAGGGAAAATTTCATAGAAATTCTTATCTCTATGACCTTGTCGTGGCTCAAGATATCTCCCAGGTATTTGTTAGGGTTTGGCACGGTGCACTTTTGTCAAAGCTAGGAGACGCTTTTGGTATGGGCAATGACTTCATTCGATTTATATCGACATTTCTTCGAGATCATACTGTACGAGTGGTTAAAGATGAGTTATCATCCATTGAATTCAAATTGACCGCAGGTGTACCATAAAGTTCTGTCATTTGTCCCTTCCTTCGCCTTACTTTCATTGACGATAAATGCGATCTATTCCTTTGCTGATGACAGCAACCTCTGTCATTTGCATTTGCTTTCGACCATACGGCGAGTCTTCAAGGGATGGAAACAGAAGGCTGATTATGAATGACTTTGCACTTTGCCAGGACATGCTGCCCATTTCAGAGTGGGGCCAATTGAATCGAGTAGATTTTAATGCACGTAAGACCCAGAGCTGTTTGCTGTCACATAAATCATAGAAATCGTGGTAAAACAGCCTTAAAAGTCCAAATCGGATGAAATATATATGGGAGGTATATATAAATCTGAAACGATTTTTATGAAATTTTGCATAAAAATTTTGGTAAAGATTGGACCAACAGTGTGGCTACTACAGCCTTAAACTCCTTATCGGATAAAATATATATATGGGTGCTATATCTAAATCCTAATCGATTTTTATGAAATTTGGCAGTCGTATTGAGACTTGAAAGAAAACACTTTGTGCAAAATTTTCTAAAGATCAGACCAAAATTGTGGCTGCTATAACCATAAAATTCCATATCGGATGAAAATGATATATGGGAGCTATATCTAAATCTGAACCAATTTTTATGAAATTTGGCACACATATGAGGACGCCTAAAAATCCACCCCATGCCAAATTTTATAAATATCGGACCAAAATTGTGGCTTCTACAGCCTTTAAATGCCATATCGTATGAAAGATATATATGGGAGCTATATCTAAATCTGAACCGATTTTGTTCAAAATCAAAAGCGTTTGTCCTGGGGCCAAAAAAGAGACTTGTGCAAATTTCATGAGAATCGGACAAAAAATGAGAACTGTAATCTGTGATCACAAGACAGACGGACATAGCTAAATCGAATCAGGAAGTGATTCTAAGCTGATCGGTGTACTTATCAATGGGTCTAGCTCTTCGCCATCTAAGCGTTGCAAACAAATGCACAAAGTTATAATACCCTGTACCACAGTGGTGGTGTAGGGTATAAACAGTGTAATGTGTTTTACCCTTGTTGTGGGTGTCGGGCCTCTGAGATTCCGCAATAATCGATCATGTTGGTATAGGTCAGTGATGGGCACATTAACACATTATTTTTTTAAAGTAATTTTTGGCTTTTTATTTTGAAGTTTCAATTCACTTTACTTGTTAAATAATTTCTATCACTCTAAAAACCTACGCACCCTTTTAAGAGATAAACAAATTGTCAGCCATCCTGCCAGTATGGGAAGCTGACTAAGTGTGGACCAGCATAAAAATATTTATAGTCTCTACTTACCGTGGTTTATTTTCTTTACAACAGTACGGTTGACAGCTTCTTCAAGTAGGTAAATCTAAAACTGCTGGTGTTGGCCAAATTGTTCTAATGATTCCACGAATGTTGTCGGCTAGTCACTCACTCACTACCGCTGCTTACAGTGCAAAGTAGGCTCAGGGGCTTACAGGTGAATTATCTGCACGCGCCACAAGAAACGCTGTCGAAGTATTTGTTTTAAGTTCAGTACAGCGATGGTTGCCAACAATGGAAGTTTGATGATGACTATGAATTTTATTGGTGCAAATAACAAAAACAAAGACCCCTCTTTTGCTCGCACACTCTATAAAAAGATGGCCTATTTTTATGTTTGGTAGGCTATAAGTCTATTTTCAATTTACTGGCTTATCCTTTACTGTTCTATGTGGTAGGTGGGGTGGCTATGTGGTCTGTGCTGCTTGCTATATGGGTTAAGAAGACCAAATAAAGTTGACTGGGTCTCCACTAGGCAGCCAGCCTAGATTGCTGCTTTGGTTAGTTTATGGCAGTGTGTCTCCAACAGAGTGATGAAGTTCGTGTGGCGCTGCGTTGGCTCTGTGTCCATAACTGTGTCAATTAATGTGACAATTACTCATGAATTGTTTTTGCAAGGGAGAGCAGACTCATGCCATGCCATGCCCATCATCCATTCACTGGCCTGGCCTAATACTGGCAGGGGATTATAAATGGGTTTTTGATGTTTCCTTAGTTTTCCAATTTTGTGTATGGGGGACAAAAATATCGATTGTTGTGGCCAGAAAATTTTGATGGAAACGAAATTTGATATTTTTCGGTTTTAATTGGTCCTTTTGGATACACCTTGCATTAGGGTTTCGGTTTACCAACATCTAAGACTCCTCATTAAATGGTTGCAAATATTTTAAGGGGAGTTTCGTTTTCGCCAAACATAAATGCTTTAAAAACGTTTTTCTTAAAAACTTAGCATGGTTGTAAAACTGGTCATACAATAACAACAACAACCAACAAACATCGATGGTTTCGTAGCAATAAAACGGATTTTTCTCTTGTTTTGTTTTGGGTTTTTTTTATTTTTTGGATAAAAAACACTTAACACTTAAAAGGTTTCACCAAGGGGGGGCCATAAACATGGAAGGGTTACACTTTCACTACACTTAAACGATTTTCTCATAATTTATTTTTAAATAATTAATTTATTTCTAAAATAATTGATAATTGCGGCCACCTTTAACGATTACATTGGATTTCTAATTACATATAATTTTTATATTTTAGGCATAATTTTTTTTTATGAATTTTTCTTATTTTTGTTGTTTTTAATCAAATTGAATATTCTAACAAATTTTCCGTTTGCTCATCGACGCACACGTTCTCGACACGTCCGTTTGCCAGAGAATTACAGAAGCACCTAAATTTCACAAAATACAGAATTTTCGTTGCTCGCCTAGAAAATGTCAGACCAACCAACCAGCCAATGCATGGAAACAACACTGGAAGAAGAAGAACATATCCAAATGTACCCCCTTTGAACTCTGTATCGATAAAACTCTCAACTCTGTAAACTGTCAGCTGAGAGGGTAATTTTGTTGTTATTACTCTTAAGTCTTTAAGTGCGCAGGTCCTCTCTGTCACTTTCGTGGCTATGGTAGTGTGTGGTCTCTTTATGCTCTGATATATAACGGTATTTTGAATTTTTGTTGCCATTCAACTAGACAGCTGTCATAGTGGTCACTCATAGAGTTTTTAGTCATTTGGATAAGATGTTTTTTTAGACTTCGCTCGCTTGCTGACCACAACAGTGGACTGCCACATTATTATAGAGCTTAAGATCAGTGGTTTCAAATCGAAAAATGGTAAAAGTTATTTTGTAATATTGAAACGGAAAATTGCAATGAAATTTAGACTGTAGAGAAAATTTTTCAAGTTTTTTGCCTGTTAGGGCGAGATCATTAAATTTTACAATTTTTGTTTGTTTCTCTTTCGAGACGAGCTCAATGATCGGATATGCAAATGGAAAAGCAAAGCTAAAGATGGCAACACACACCAAATTACACTACCTGTAACAAATTACACTTCTTCCGTACTAAACATGATTTTGTTCGTCTGTTGGAAGTTGTATTGATGGCTTCGAACCCTAAGACAGCGGCAATGGCTCTCGCTGTTGCTCCGTGTGCCCAGGTTCGAATCCTGGCCGGGCTCTGCCGAATTTTTAATTTTCAAGTTTTTTGCCTGTTAGGGCGAGATCATTAAATTTTACAATTTTTGTTTGTTTCTCTTTCGAGACGAGCTCGGAAATGCAAAAATTGTAATGAAACTTCAGTGTTATTTTGTCCTTGGCGAAAATTTCTGGAAATTTTATGTTTGACTGGAACAGAAGGCTATATAAATTTTTGATATCAGAAGAGGAACGGCCCCTCCCCCATAAACCAAAAACACCATTCAATATCAAAAGTGTATCAAAACCTGGGGTCTGGTCTCAGGGGTAACCTATTCCACAAAACACCTAACGGACATGTAGACCGATCCAGATAATATGGTACTCTAATGAAGATTAATTGGGAGTAAAAATAGAATCTGATATCAAAATTTGGCCGCCGCTTATTGGAACTTGAGTGCCACTACGGCGTGGAGTTTCGTTTAATTCCAGCTGTCAATCGCCGAAACATTTCAGAATAACCACCATGGCGTTTAACAACGCTATCAGTATCATTATAATGGTTTATATTGCGAGACACAAACATTTTGTTAACTTTGAGGTGTTTGAGTTCGCGAACAAAAATCGATTGTGGTTTTCCAGCTAAATATTGCACAATCACACTATTACGCTCGAATTTCATCACGAATAATTCTTTTTAAATAAACTCAGATATAATTGATTGTGTTGCCTTGTAAGTCAAAGGTCACAACACACACCAAGCACTATGGGAATCGTTGCGTCATTTGGTTAGAGTAATTAATTAGCAAAATTAGGTGTGGAGGCTTCAAGGGCCATACATTGGTATGTCGTACTTATATCGAATATAACGCGAAAACGTGTCTACGATGTGAGCACGACATTAACACAAGCTTGACACCTTCCACACTGGCTGTTCCTGTCTACCGCATGTATTTTCTTTGGAGTGATAAACTTTTTTCAACACTACTTAGCTTCCATGGTATACTCATGTCATTTGTGTGCATCTTTTGTAAGTTATATTGATGACTTCTAACGCTAAAGAACAGCGAAAAAATGTTCATGGGCAAAATTCGCAATTTTGCTCCGATTGAAGGTCTGAGAGGCGTATTTATTACTAGATTTTTCTGAAATATGGTGCCGATCGGACCATAATTAGATATAGCTGTCATATAGACCGGTCTCCCGATTAAAGGTTATGAACCAATCTTTAGTACCCATTTGTTACCCGATTTCGCTGACAATTCGAAAAGCCGATTGTGTTTGACTCCCCGCCACCCATACCGGATCATACTTGGATACATACATTTCTGCTGTATGGGTCAATTCGTCGAATTAACTTCTTGGGTTCATAAATATATTACATTTTTATGGGATTTTTATAAGATTTGGTTGATATATGTACATCCAAAGTTCCGGCCTACCGAACTCAATGTTTTTTTCTGCAATTTTTGCCAAGAACATTCCATTATGGAACTGGGACAATCAAATATCATGGTCAATCAAAGAGTGCTGTCCAATTCAAGATTAAGCTCAATGAAAAGGGGCCTCCTTCCAATAGCCGAATCCGAACGGCGTGCCGCAGTGCGACATCTCTTTGTGGAGAACTTTTTACATGGCTACCATACCAAGGTTAACATGTCCGGCTATGACGCTGTGCGCCTGGGTTCGAATCCTGCCGAGGCCATCAGAAATTGCAGCGGTAGGTTTCCCCTCCTAATGCTGGCAATATTTGTGAGGTACTATGCCATGTAAAAACTTTTCTCCCAAGAGGTGTCGCACTACGGCACGCCTTTCGGACTCGGAGGCCCCTTATCATAGAGCTTAAACTTGAATCGGACTGCAGTCATTGATATGAGAAAAGTTTGCACCTGCTCCTCAATGGAATATTCATGGGCAAAATTCACATTCGCATACCAAATGCTACAGTACCTCACAAACGTTGCCACCATAGGGAGGGATAACCACCGCTGAAAAAATGTTCAGATGTTCTCGCGAGGATTCGAACCCAGGCATTTAGCGTCATATGCGAACACTACGATGACCTCCGATGACCTCCGAATGTTTTTTTCTGGCTTACATAATTTTGTGTTTTTTTTCGCTCTCATTCCTAAGCCGGCTACTGTTGTTCCCATGACTTTGGACACTTAGCCCATACATATGATTGTAGCTTTTGTCCCTACTCATTGTCCCATTCTTAAATTCCGATTGGTTTTCGATTTGTTTTCCTAGTTGTCTTTTATCACAGTCATATGTTTTGCTTTTGATCAAAAGTACTTTTGTTGTTGCAAAAAATCATAAATTAGACGCGTGCCTTTTTAAGTTGCCTTTGTTGACTTTGTAGCGAAAATACCAAAAGACACTCTCTTGATCGCCTAATAGCTAGACTGCCATTTGTTGTTATTGTTTGCTTTTATGATGTTTTTTGAGGAAAATACCAATGACTGATAAATGTCGAATGTCGCATTTATGTTCGATTTTGAGTAATTATAATTGAATTTTTAAAACGACGATATCAATTAATGAGATAAAATAAAATGAAAAAATAGCAACAAAAAGAATTTGTCTGGATCCAGAAGCATGACGCGGCAGTCACAAGCAGATCGATAAGACGAGCTAAGTTGGAATTTTGGATATTTGGGTTTGTTGTGATGTGTAGAGGTTTTGCTATGTAAATGTTGTTGAACACATTTTTCGAAAGTGACTTGCAAAAATTTTGTAATGAAATTTCATACAAAAATACATTTTGACATTGTACCTATACTCGATGAAGTAACATCAAGAAGCTTGTGAGAGAAAAAATAAACTGGAACTTCTTTTAGCACTGAAGGCTTTTGAGAGATTTTTTGCTATCGAAGATCAGCAAGAGAATCAAGTTCTCTTAAAAATTCTCTTTTATTAGTGGGATAGGGATACTAAACTTTTGGCATGTAATGCCTTTAGCTCTGCACAGACATCCATTGTCAAAACGACGACGCACGACAGCTTTTATTATTGTCAACAAAATCGAGATGACTATCCAGGGTTAAAAGGATAATGGGAAACGGCAGTTTATACTCTCCTCCTAACATATGGCGGAGGCTATAAACATCAAGGACAGGCAACCTATGATACTCTCCCGATTATATATAACTAGCCGAAGCGGGCCCACTCCGCTACCCCTCTTTAACTCTCTAATATCTTTTTAGGGTGGGGACACTTCGCCCTGAAAGCAGATATCGAATTCGTGCCATTGTAGCCGCGTTCGAATCCTGGCGAGAACATCGAACTCTTAATGTTGGCGATATTTCCTAAATCCCTTTAATTTGAGCCCCATATTGCCATGGCCGGTAAATATGAACTGTTTGAAGGGTGCTTTGGGGCTGGGGCGGTCACCGGCACTTTGCCCTGAAAATAGATATCACATTCGTTCATTATTGCAATCGGAAATGAAGTTCAGTTTAGGAGATGCTTTAGTGCGTACCCCAAAACAATCCAAAATTGGATATCAAATTCGTTTTCTACTCTCAAATACCTGGCGCTGGTTACTTGAACCCAAATTTGAATACCAAATTCGTGTTCTGGGCAGGGGCAATCTTCTCACATATCAATGAGTGCAGTCCGATTCAAGTTTAAGCTCAATGATAAGGGACCTCCTTTTTATAGCCGAGTCCTAACGGCGTGCCGCAGTCCGAAACCTCTTTGGAGAGAAGTTTTACATGGCATAGTAGCTCACAAATGTTGCCAGCATTAGGAGGGGAAAACCACCGGTGAAAATTCTTTCTGAAGGTCTCTCCAGGATTCGAACCCAGGTGTTCAGCGTTATAGGCGGCCATGCTTACCTCTGCGCCCTGTTCCTCAGTGGAATGTTCATGGACAAAATTTACATTTGCATTCGTGTTCTGGTCTCCAATACCTTTCATTTGATACCCTTACTGTGCCCATCGGACCACTTTCGGATATGCGTATCATATAGCCATAATGGGTCTAATGGAGTTTTTGAGGGGTGGCTTGACCCCCTATACTTCGATCTGATTTTGTATGCCACATTCGAAATCCACTCCCGATACCTTTCATTTGAGCCTCATATTGAAATGAACGTCCAATATGTCTGTTTGGGTCAGATTTGGGATTGGGCCGGCCCGATGGGTACTTAGACTCAGACCATATTCGTATTTTACTCTCCAATACCTTTCATTTGATACCTATATTGCCCCGATCGGTTCACTTTCGATTTTGGGTTGTGTTTTTGGCATAAGGGGGAGAGTCCGTCCACCTTCTGATACCGAAAAATGATATAGCCTATGTTTCCTTCCAAACTAACCTACACAATATGCGAAAATTTCGAATAAATCGGTTCTGTCGTTTTTCAGTCTGTACGGAACAAACAATGTGCTAATGTGCCTATTTTGGCTGTTTTTATGGGACTGGGTGACCCCTTATACTTCGACATGAGTTTGTATGCCAGATTCGTTATCTATTCCCGCATACTTTTCATTTGAAGCCCATATTGTCCTTATCGGTCCACTTTTGATTTTGGGTGGTGTTTTTTGGGTAACAGTGGAGGGTCCGCCTCCTTTCGTTATCAATAAATTATAAAGCCTTTTCCTGATTCCTGACCATATTCGTAATCTACTCCCGAATACCACTTATTTGAGTTCCATATTGTCATGATTGTGAAATAAACATATATTAGGGGGTTTTGGGGCTGGGGCGGCCCCCCAGGTACTAGGACCCAACTTTTATTATGAAATTCGTACTCTACTCTTGAATACCTTTCATTTGAATCCCATATTTTCCAGATCGGTCCACTTATATTTTTGGGTAGAACTTTTGGGGTAAGGGGGAGGGTCCGCTCCCCTCCCGATATCAATTTATTATTATATAGCCTATGTTTCCTTCCAGACCAACCTACATACGGTTCAGTCGTTTTTGAGTCTATATGGAACAAACAAACCGACAAAGAAACAAACATAAATTGAATTTTATATATAAGATTTATATGGCGCCCTCCTTACTTAAAGTTGATTGATGTTTAATAATTTAATTGAAATTCTATTCCCTCTACAATACCCCTAATCGATCGAAGAGATAGCAAAAAACTCAGCCACAAAGGTTTTAAAAAATCAGGTACAAAAAGTTTTTTTGGCTGTTTTATTTTGTTCCTCATATTTCTTACACGTTTATCACTAGCCATGTGCAACACTTAAACTCATGTTAAGGATCGCTTGATGTTTATCAATTCCGGAAAGTTGGGCTTCAACTTTAAGCTGAATTCGTCTTCGTATATGCCATCGTAGTCCAAACATTCCTCCGAGGTACTGAAAACATTTTCATTGACATCTTCAAAATCTGGAGACATAAAAGGTCGCAATTCCTTTAAGGTTCTACGATCTTGGGCCCATTTTGGTTCGATTCTATGCCAATGAATACTGGTTGGGTTCGTACAGGGTTTCAGTCTTCGTGGTGGATATATTTCAGAGATTATGGGTTCTGCGAGAATACCTAGGAAGGGAGGAAGAAAGTACATCTTTTAGAGTATTTTTTTAATAGTTTTTTATTTGATGATTTCATAAGAAAACTTTGTAATGGGTCTAAATCTTGGGATTTTAATCGATTGTGTTGAGATTACTAATTCATATGGGTACTTTCAAAATGTTTGACCATTAAATATTAAGTGGCGCTTAGATTATGAATTCCCTTTGTGTGATACAATTTGTGCATACGTATACAAAAATATCACCAAGAAGTGTTTAAGCTAAAAAATGCAAGTAAGCAAATAAAAGACGACACTGGGTAATGTTGAGAAGCGTGAAAGACAACCAACCATAAATTTAAATTGAAGTCGTCATGTATGCATATTAGGATATGTCTATTTCCAAGGATTATAATAAACACAAGAAGCGGTTGTCAAAATCATAGTCCAAGTCTATTTCTAAGAATTTTACTCCAACAAACTAGAGAGACGTAAATGAAAACCGACCTTTTTAGATTTCGTCTTAGATTATGATTTTTATTTAGCTGTGGTGACACAAAAATGATCTACCCTTATGCATATGGTATACACGAAGAAGACCAGGCAATATATGCAAACGAGTTATACTTGAAACCAAGTAAAATCGCATCATGCTGTATATAGCACCGATTACTGTCTTTCTAAACGAAATTTGTCTGTAATGATCCCAAGGCGCTTAATAGGGAATTCGTTCTATATAAGAGTCTTATTCAAATATACGGGATACGTATATTGCTTTGGATTGTACATTGCTCGAGTGTCTAGGGGTCAAATACATCTCATTGTACCGAATTTCACCAGAATATAGTAATACATGCTCCCATTTATGGGCCCAACAACCTAAAACGGGTGATCAGTCTAAATGGCAGCTATAATTAAATATGGTTTGATCTGGGCCATACTCGGCTATGGCATTCAGTGGTCGGTATATAGGCAGCTATGTTCTTATATGACCCTATCTACATCATATTCGGCAAGGATATCGAGTGTAGTGTAACAATAAATAAGCATTTTATAGACCCAAGGATGATATGAAAAATATGGCCAGATTTGCACCATATAGGCAAGGATATTAAAAGGTTTAATATAACCCTTTGATCCAAGTTTCATCGAAATTCGGTAATAAATATGTTTATTATGGGCTCATGATCTTTGATCGGGAGATCGGTCTAGAGCATATTGAACAAGTTTAGTCTTATGCAAGTCATTGTCCAGAAATTCAGCGAAATCTGATAATAAAACAGACTTTAATGATCTAATGATCTTACACTCAGCCAAATTTATTATTCAAAACAGCAAAAATGTTTGCAGCAGTTTTGTCTGCTGAAAATGGAAGAGTAGACATTACTGCTTTTTCAGCAAACATAGGCCTGCTGTATTAGCAAAAATTTCGGTCAGCTAAATCAGCAAACAAAATCTGCTGTTTTAAGAACAAAAATCTGCTGAAACATATGTAACGCTATTTTTATGATTGTCTGTTACATGTTTTGATTACTTTAGCCATTATTTTTAGAAATTTTGTTCGACAGGGCCAAACTTTGGATACCCACCACCTCGGGTATATATGTAAACCACCTTTCTTAAAAATCCGGAGAAGAATGCATACCTTTTGCCCCATAGCAGCTATAATATGTTCCGATTTGGACCAAATACTAATAAGTACAAGTCATTGTTCAATTGCATATAACAAAATATTGGTCTTTTTAGCAGCTATATCTAAAAATATACCGATCTGAACCATATACGACACGCATGTCGAAAAGCCTAACATAAGTCACTGCGTCAAATTTTATTGAAATCGGATTATAAATGCGCCTTTTATGGCCCCAAAACCATATATAGAGAGATCGGTCTATATGGCAGCTGTATCCAAATCAGGACCGATCTAAGCCAAATTGAAGAAGAATGTCGAAGTGCCTAACACAACTCACTGTCCCAAATTTCGGCAACATCGGACAATAAATGCGCCTTTTATGGGCTCAAAAACTTAAATCGAGAGATCGGTCTATATGGCAGCTATTGCTGAAATATGTCGAGGGCTTAACCTAACTCACTGTCCCAAATTTCGGCGACATCGGACAATAAATGCGCCTTTTATGGGCCCAAAACCTTAAGTCTAGAGATCGGTCTATATGGCAGCTATATTCAAATCTGGACCGATCTGGGTCAAATTAAAGAAGGATGTCGAGTGGCCTAACACAACTCACTGTCCCAAATTTCGGCGACATCGAATAATAAATGCTCCTTTTATGGGCCCAAAACCTTAAATAGAGATATCGGTCTAAATGGCACCTATATCCAAATCTGGACCGATCTGGGCCAAATTGAAGAAAGATGTCGAGTTGCCCAACACAACTCACTGTACCAAATTTCAGCAAAATCGGACAATAAATGTGGCTTTTATGGGCCTAAGACCCTGAATCGGCGGATCGGTCTATTTGGGGGCTATATCAAGATATATTCCGATATAGCCCATCTTCGAATTTAACCTGCTTTTGGACAAAAAAAAATCTGTGCAAATCTTCAGCTCAATATCTCTATTTTTAAGCACTGTAACGGGATTTTAACAGACAAACGGACGGACATGGCTAGGTCTGCGGTGATTATACCCTCCTATAAAAGCTTCTCCCCAATGAGGCGTCGCATTGCGGCACCCAGTTCGAACTTGGCTATGAACAGGAGGCCCCGTATCATTGAGCTGAAAACTTGAATCGGACGGCATTAATTGATTTGTGAAAAGTTTGCCCCTGTTCCTCAATGGAATGAAATTGGCTGTTACATTAACTAGCAGAAACGTAGTAAGGATATGAAAACTTTTTTCGTACACAAATTTCGTATTGTAAAACATGTTTTTTGAGTGGGGTATGTATATGCAAACATGGTTCGATATTAATCATACTTGGCATATACAGGGTGGCTGATGAATATTGCTACAATGATGAATATTGCTACATTTTTTTTTCGGTGTATGGAATACATTTTTCTTTTATTCATGTTAAATTAAATTATTAAATTAATTATTAAATTATTATTAATTAAATTAATTAATTAATTAATTAAATTAATTATTAAATTATTATTATTAAATAGAAAAAAAGTTATTACATTTTTTTTTGGTAGCGGCTTTCATCAGCCACCCTGTATGTCAAGGGGTTTTATATAAATCATTGTTCCAAACTTCATTAAAACTGACAGTTACATCCAAATATGTTCCGATATGGATCATAAGCATCAAATACAACTCACTATATCAAATTTCATTGATATCGGCAAATTATTAGGCTTTTTGTGGGTCTAAAGCCTAAAACCGGGTGATCGGCCTATATGCTGGTTGTATCCAAATATGGTCCGATCTATACTATACTCTTAAAGGCTCAGTAAGACTAATCGGAAGATAAACAATAAACACTACCAGGGCCATGAGTCCTTTTTGGATACAACTTTTTTAAAAGCCCATAAGTCCTTCTTGGACAAATTTTACCCCAAATTTTGAGATAAGATTTGTACAGAAGGTTCCAACCTCAAGATGTGCCTCCATGCCCATTTTAGAGTTAGCGGCTCCAATATTCTTATCCCCAAATATTCAATATCGAACTCCACTGCTCAAGATCTTTTATTTGAGTCCCATAATGTATCGATTGGCTTTTATGTTGAAGTGTTGTCTGTTCCGTATAGACTCCAGAATTGCCGAACCGATTTTCATGACATTTCCCAGATGGTTGAGTTTGGCGCTTCTCCTTTTTAGATACAGGACTCACTCCTCACCCCAATTTTCAACAACGCCTGATGTTGGAGATGGGTGCACCGATTTAAGTGACATTTTTTATATTGGAATGTTTTGTTATGCCTTCCAAGATCCACGGTAAGTATGGTTCTAATGGGTGTATAATCTGATATAGCTCCCATATCAACTGATCTTTCGATTTTATTTCTTGAGCCCCCGGAAGGCGCAGTTGGAATTTTGCACGACGGGTTTCGTCATGACTTCCAATAAATGTGCTAAGTATGCTTCAAATCGGTTTGTAACCTGATATAGCTGCCATATAAACCGATCTGGGATTTTGACTTCTTGAGCCACTAGAGGACGCAATTCTTATCCGATTTGGCTGAAATTTTGCATGAGGTGTTTGGTTTTGATTTCCAACAACTGTGCTAAGAACGGGTGATATAGCTGTCATATAAACCGATCTGGGGCTTTGACTTCTTGAGCCTTTAGAGGGCGCAATTATTATGTACGACGGATCCTCTCATGACCATCAACATACGTGTTTAGTATGGTCATAAACTGAATTAACTCCCATATAAACCGTTTTGCCGAATGTAGTGGGTTTTCCAACAAGGACGTGACAACTTTTCACGTGTGATTTGTAACGTGTGCTGTGAGGTTTGTGACACTGTCCTGTTGAAACCACATGTAGTCCAGATCCATATCTTCTAATTCAGGCCAATAATAATCATATCCGTGATGCGGTAGCATTGGTCATTCATGACATGACGATTGGCATTGTCGACGAAGAAGTACGACACAATGACGCCGTCGGCATGCAAACAGCACCGACTCCGAATTCGTTCGTGTACTTTACAGTGACGAAAATGTTGAGTTCACTGAATAAATTGTTAGTGACAGTTCGATGATTAGTGCATAAGAGTGCATTAACAAATTAAATTCAAAGTTGTCAAGTCCCTATTCGAAAACCCTTTAATTCTTGGGCCTCTAGAATGCCCAATTCCTATCCGATGTGTCTCGAATTTTGCACAATGACTTCAATTATGACCTCCAACATTCCAGTCAAGTATAGTCAAAATTGATACATAATCTGATATAGGTTCCATATAAAGCGATCTCCCGAATCAACTTCTTGAGAACACGCAATTCTTCGTGCCAAGTGTGGTCTGAATCGGTCTATAACCTAATATAGCCCAACATTCCTGCCAAGCATGGAATCGTTTGTAATCCATGTAAACCAATCTCCCGAATGTAAATACTTCTTCAGCCCCTATAATGCGCAATTCTTACCAGATTTGTTTAAAATTTAGCACATTGACTTCAACTATGACCTCCAAGATTCGTGCCAAGTATAGTAACCGGACATAGCTCCCAAATAATCTTATTCTCGATTTGACTACTTAAGCAACAACGGAAATCAAGTCTTATTCTTTTATTGCCTATCTAGGTATTTAGGCCCGACCGAAATTAGCACTCAACTTAATTTTAAAATTGATTTGTTTCATACTCACCCTTTTCTTTAGGTTTCTCAAAGTAATCCACCATCTGTGTGCCAATACCTGTCATATCTATGGATCTAGCTTTTATGTTTCCAGACTCTGCAGAGTAGACTGATGTATTGAAAAAAGGCCATTAGTAGGTTTTCGAATATCTTACCTAGCGTGAAATCTTCACTGGCCATATTTTCATTGAAATGCGGCATGACTCCTATAAATCCTTCACGCTCTCTCTGCAATTCGGAGAGTATGGGAGGAGCATTGTGGGCATGTGGATGTTTTACAGAACGTGATTTTACAAGCCAAGGCAATTCTTCATCAGCTTCAGATTCTGGTGAAGAGGTGGGAACCATGCGGGGATTTTGGGGAGACTCCACTACAATTTGAACAGGTATGTGATGCTCTGAATTGAAATTTTTTTGATTTAGGGAGGCCATTTTGGCATTAGAAGCTACAGATTCTTCTGCCGGTTTGGTAATGGTTAATGAAATTATTTTGACTTCACTTTGAATGGAAGTGTTGGGATTTCTTTCGGAGGATGTGGGTTCCGGAGTTTCCAAGGGTAAATTTATATCGTCGATTGGGTTGGGAGTATTGTGAATAGTTGGAGTTAGAGGTTTGTTATCACTTTCATTATTCTCTGGCTTAAGGTTTTGCGAGAAAGAAAAAAATTCCACAGTACCATTTACATTGGCTTCATTTGTAGTTGAGTGGTCATTATTTGAGGAAATTATATCTCCCGAAAAGGAGCTGACTTGTAGTTTTCTCTCTATTTGCAATTGTTTGGAATTCGAATCATTTTCATTGGCAAAGGTGGCCATTTTTATTGATTTCTCTTGGTGTATATTAGGGGGATCTTGAGTTTCCGGTAGAACTTTTAAGGTTTCTTGCTGAGTTTGTTTAAAGAAGGCAGCTTCATCTATGGATCTTGCTTGGTTCCGTGCAGATGGAATGGCAGCCTTGACTTCTTCCTCCAGTTCTTTGGTGGTAGTGGGAGACGTTTTTATATCTGGAATATTTCTGTTGGTAATGGTAACGAATTTCAGGGTTTTTATCTTGCCCCCCATAGCTGATCTGGGGTTTGGTTTTTCTGCTGAAGAAATTGTGGAGGATTGTAGCTTGTCTTCAAGGGTATCTGGTATTAAATCCAGAGATTCTTCGGTAGGTTTAGGGGAGAGTACGCCGTCTTTAAAGTTCCCCATCTGTTTGGCTTTGCGTTGGGAGTTGTGAGAAATGTCCTTGTTTTCTTGGCTTGTGGATATGGTAAAGAATTTTTCAGATTCCGAGTCTGTCTTGGAGAAGTTTTGAGCGGTTTTCGAAGTTTCTGGTATGATAGTTTGTTGTTTGTTTACAGAAAGAGTATGGGCATTGACTTGTTGCTGGTTTATGGGTTTAGGCGTAATCTCTTCTTTCTCCAAATCTTCCTTTTCTCCATTTGCCTCAAAAGAAGATTTCACTATTTTTTGTTCTTTAAAAATTGTCTGAGGGTTTGTATTGAATGAAACTTGTGGAGGTTTTTGTGAGGTGAAAACATCCGGTTGTGGTTCCTCATTTGCTTCAAATATGTCCAAAGATTCTTGTTGGTCTCCTCTGGAGAATGAGGCCATCTTGGTTCTACCTGTTTCCAGAGATTTGTTAGCCTTATTTACTTTGGGTTCCAAATTCTTCTTCCTCTCACCAATGTTGTAGTGAGAGGAAGGTTCATTGCTTTGTTTTTGTGTCTTTAGGCTTACCATTTGCTCCAAATTTTTCTCTTCCTGGCCTGTATTAGCTTTCTTTGCTTTTTGTGTCAAATTCTTCCTCTGCTCTCCAGCATTCGAATCTTTGAACTTTTTACTCTCCAAATTGTTCAGTTGTTGCTGGCCGGTATCAGAGTTTTTGGACTTTAAGAATTTTTTCTGCGGTCTTACAGTAACCACTTGCCCCTTGTTGCTTATTATGGTCTGCGAATGTGAATTTGCAGAAGCAGATGTTGCTTTATTACTTGTCCGATTAGAATTATCCTTTTTGAATTGGTTGTAATCCTCCAGGAACTTATCGAGTTCCTTTCTTACCGATCCCGCTCTGGTTCTGGATATATCCTGATGTATTTGTATGATTTCAAATCTGCCATTAGCTTCTGCGGGTACATTTCTGGAAACTTCTGGGTTTTTCACTTTGGGATTTCCGTTGAGAAGACTTTCATCCGATTGCACCAGCTGATCTGAGGGCAAGGTGGTAGAAGATTCGGATTCAGTTGATGTACTAACCTTAATGGGATTATTTTCAACTGGGGGCTTCGTTTGTAGGGTTTGATCCTGAGATTTTACCATGGACCTCATATGCTGAGGTTCTTGCTTCAGGTTTTCTTCTTGCTTCTCTAGAGGGAATTGGAAAGTTTTGTGTGGAGAGGAATTGAAAGATGGTGAATCCTTTTGTGATGATATCATAAGCGTATCATCTTGTGAGGTCCTAAATGTGCCATGAGGTTGATATCTGGCATTATCTGGTTCAGACTTTCCCCTCATTGTACTGTTAGGGGATTCCTTTGGAAAATATCCCAAAGATTTTTCTGACGATTTGTATTCCGATTTATTATTTGGTTTATAATCCTCAACTCTGGGAGGAAGAGGATGGGGAACAATCTGAGAAGACTTTGAAGTATGTTTTGTTGGAACTTTTCCTTTATAGATCGACGTACTAGATTCTGTATTGGGTTCCCAAGTTCTTTCAGCATTTTTACATTGTTCAGGGTTCTTGAAATTCTGAGAATCTAAAGATGCCTGGGAAAAATCTTCCTCCAACAATGTGGCAATCTCTTTCAAATCTTGTTGCAAATCAGGATTATGGTATAGATTATATGCTTCCAAATCCCGGATTTCTTGTTGCGAAGGATTCCCAGAGTACAAAAAGGGAGCAGCAGACTTTCCCTTATTCTTATAATCACTTTCCTCCGTTATTTCTACTCCAGGTTCACTTTCCCTATTACGGCTGGCCTTAGAATCTCTCCAAATATTCTCCAAAGAGCCTAAACCTGCAGCTGAATCTCCTGAATTTATTGAATTTTCCATTCTGGGCATTGGATCCAAAGTTTTGCGCTCCTTTGAAGTTTCATAACTGTTGATATTAACATTCACCGTGACAACCTGACTGGAATTTTGTTTGACCGAATCCTGAGGCGGTAGATTACCAAAATTTATAGTTTTCGGCTTTTGCGCTTCAATTTCATCTTGCCTTTCCTGAGAAGTTCGACTCTGTTTGGTTTTCGTTTTAGTTTTTCTGCTACTCTTACGATTTTTATAGCTAGACTTTGTCTTAAAGCCCGGGTAATAATCCAAACCATAGCCGCTGCCAGAGTGACCCGTCTTTGATGTTGGAAATCCTAACCATTTGGCTGCTTCATCTCCCAAACTCCTGGCATTGGGATACACTGTGGGAAAGAGAGGGGTGTAGAAAGCAGAAATTATATTGGATCGTGGTATATTCTGGCCATAGTCCACATCCGCTTTAGGTAATCCATAGGGATAGACCACCATTTCATAGGGCTTAAAATTGCCCTGAGGCTTGACAGGGGCCAAATATTGGTCCGCAGAGTCAGCCTGTTTATCGATGAGCATATGTAGATAATCCTCAAAAGGTTGGCGTTTATTTCTCAAAGCTTTCTCATCCAACTGCAGTAAACTATTGAGAAAATTTCTTATAAGAAAAATTAACAAAAAAAACCAAGCACTCAAAAAATTACCCCTCAATTAATGCTGGGGTTGTTTGCTCAATCTCCAACGACTGGGAAGTATCCCAAACACTAAGCGTTAGTATTACTAGCAACAAAAACATTTCACTTTCCTTCTTCACAAAAAACACAGCTCAATTTTTTCCAATTCCAGCTTCAACTAGACGTTGTGCATTAAATACTTGACCGAGGTTGACTGAAAGCAAGAACTTTCTGGGTTCTGGGTTGTGGGTTGTGCGAAATGGAAATTTGTTGCATTGCCTCGATACTTTTAGCCATGGCTCATATGACAATTGCAATGTTCAGAGCTATGATGGTTTGTTGAAAGAGACCGCGGCAGTGAGAGGTGGGTTTTATTTTGGATTTTTATATAATTTTATAAGAAAAGGCACGCCGTCTTCTAATTACAGCGTTTAGTTTTACATGACTAAGTTCATTTCTAGGTAGCCCCCATAAGTTAAAGCGTAGAGTAAATTTCTCGGTGCGTTTTTAATTGCTGATGGTTGTTGATGTTTGATGGTTGTTGGTTATTCTAAAATTTCCCTCCATAAGCAAGAACGTGCTTTCAACGATGAAAATTGATCGGCCCCATTACAAAAGTCATGGTCTTTCTACACCTGCTACAATGTCTGTCTGTCTGGCTGCCTGTCCGTCCGTTTGGTCTGGCGTTTCAATATTTAATAACTCGTCAAAAATTCCAATATGATGTCACACGGAACTGTTTACAAAAGCACAATTCAATTTCAAGTTGTTTGTCCACCATCATCATAACCACTGCCGTCAACTAAGCGTGTCTGTGGTCTGACTGCATTCAAGCTCTTGTGGAAAATGAATATGAACAGTCCCCCTAAGAGCAGTTCTTAAACCCAGAAATCTTGAGATTACCAAAGCCGATAAAATGAACAAATGTACACCAACACATCACCCAAGACAATGTATGTCAAGACGATAAATGCAACAGACTAACAACATAGGATGGCATACCTTCAAGATAACAAAATGGGTCATATGTTGTGCCATTTAGTGGTTAATGTGGGCATGAGAGTGTTTGCTTAAATACTGTCCTACTCGAGTGCCTCACACACAAGGTTGAGGACATCCTTGTAAGGGTTTGTGAATATTTTTGTATAATGACACCACGGACTTGGTTGTTTGTTTATGGTTTAACCTCGGCGCTGAAGAGCAGCAAGGATATTAAAGGGCCGAAAAAAGGGTACTAAGGGAAAGGGTGTTAAAACTACCCATTTGGCAAGGAAAAGGGTGTTAAACCTACCCGCCTTAACAGAGAGTACTACAACTAACATTTCCCTTAGGAAAGGATACCAGAACTACTCTTTCCTTATTGAAACGGTAAAAATCGCACTTTTCTTACTGAAAGGATAACAAACCCAGTAAGGAAAGGCAAAAGTCGGGCGGTGCCGACTTTATAATACCCTACACCTACCCTATAGGTAAAAAGTGGGAGCTATATCTATAGGATGGGTTGTTAAACAATCCGTATCACAGTTCGAGCAAATATGTTCAAACTATAATAACTACGGTTCACAAATGACAACATTATTGCAAATTACCCAAAATTTGAAGAATATATATATGGGAGCTATATCTAATTCTAAATCGATTTCGAGCAAACTTTTCAGATAAAGTCGTATTCGTCGAAAAAAGCGTTGTGCAAAATTTTGGTAAGATTGGTCAAAAAATGCGATTTCAATGGCTTTAGCAGTGAAAATTGGGCGATATACATATATGGCAGCTATATCTAAATATGAACCAATTTCTATGAAATTCATCCATAATGTCGAGAGTCAAGAGAAAATCAATGCTGCCATATTTTGAAAGAATCGATTAACAAATGACCATTTGATTGCAGTATTACAGCAAATCGGACGAACATATATATGGGAGCTATGTCTAAATCTAAACCGATTTCGAGCAAACTTTATAGACATTGTGGATGTCATCGAAGAAAGCGTTGTACAAACTTTTGGGAAGATTGGTCAATAAATGCGCTTGGCTCTAGGAGTGAAAATCGGTCGATATCTATATGAGAGCTATATCTAAATCTGAACCGATTTCTATGAAATTCACCAGTAATGTTGAGAGTTAAGAGAAAATCCTTCTCAACAAATTTCAAGAAAATCGGTTAACAAATGACCATTTTATTGCATTATTATTACAAATCGGACGAACATATGGGAGCTATATCCAAATCTGAACCGATTTTTTCCAATTTCAATAGGTTTCGTCTCTAGGTCGAAAAACAAGCCCATACCAAATTTGAAAACGATCGGATGAAAATTGCGACCTGTAGTTTGTACACAAATTAACATGGCAGACAGACAGACACACAGACGGACAGACAGACGGACATAGCTAAACCGAATCAGAAAGTGATTCTGAGTCGATCGGTATACTTTTCAAAGGGTCTATCTCTCTTCCTTTTAGGTGTTACAAACTAATTCACTAAGTTATAATACCCTGTACCACAATAGTGGTGTAGGGCATAATTACACTTTCCTTAAGGAAAGGATAACAAAATTAACCTTTCCTTAAGGGAAGGGTAACAAAACTACCCTTTGTATTGTGAAAAAGATCGTCAACACCCCTAAGGGCAAATGTACTAAAATTTCTCTTAGCTAAGGTACTACCTTTCCTAAGGGAAAGGGTACTAAAAATACCCTTATCTAAGGGAAAAGTTACAAAACTACCTTAACTTTAAGAAAAGCGTATTAAAATTACCCTTACAGAAGGAAAAGGGCCACAAAATTACCCTTTCTCTAAAGAAAGAGTACTAAATCTGCCCTTTTCCTAAGGAAAGGTACTAAATCTGCCTTTCCTTATGGAAAGAGTACCAAATTTGCCTTTTCCTAAGAAAAGAGTACTAAATTTGCCTTTCCCTATAGAAAGAGTACTAAATCTGCACTTTCCTTAAGGAAGGAGCACTAAATTTGTCCTTTACCTAAGAAAAGGAAACTTAACCTTTCCCTAAGAAAGGGTACTAAATCTACCTTTTTCCTAAGGAAAAGTTGCTAAATTATCGATTTCTTAAGGAAAGGTGCTAAATTTTTAATTTCTTTAGGAAAGGGTACCAAATCTACACTTTTCCTAAAGAAAGGGTACTAAATCTATCCCTTTCCCAAAGCAAGGTTATTTAAACTAATCCTTCCCTGAGGAAAGGTTGCTAAAACTGAACCTTCCCTAAGGAAAAAGTACTAACATTACCCTTCACTAAGGAAAATGTACCAAATCTACCCTTTTCCTAAAAAAACCGTACAAAATCTATCCTCTTCTCAAAAAAAGGGTACTGAATCTAACATTTTCCCAAAGAAAGATTACCTTAACTACCCCTTCCCTAAGGAAAGAGTACTAAAATGACCCTTCCCAAAAGGAAAAGGTACCAAATCTACCATTTTCCTATAGAATGGTTACTTAAACTACCCCTTCCCTGAGAAAAGGGTACTACACTTTCCCTAAGAAATGGATATTAAAACATTTCCTTCCCTAAGACAAGGGTACTAAAACTACCCCTTCCCCAAAGAAAGTATAACAAAACAATCCCCTTCATAAGAAAATGGTGCTAAAACTACCCCTTTAATTAAGAAAGGGTACTAAAACTACCCCTTAAATAAAGAAGTGGTACTTCATCTACCCCTTCCCTGAGGGAAGGGTACTAAAACTACTACTTTCCTAAGAAACGGATAATAAAACTACCTCTTCCCTGAGAGAAGTGTACTAAAACCACTCCTTTCCTAAGGAACGGAAACTAAAACCACCCCTTTCCTAAAGAACGGGATTAAAACCACCCGTTCCCTAAGGAAAGGGTACTAAAACATCCCTTCCCTGAGGGAGAGAAGTGTACTAAAACTACCTCTTCCCTAAGAGAAGGGTACTAAACCCCTTATCTAAAGGAAATGTACTGAAGTTGTCCCTTCCCTAAGGAAAGGGCACTAAAACTACCCATGCTCTTAGAAAAGGATACTAAAGCTACCCCTTCCCTAAGGAAAGGGTACTAAAACTACCCCTTCCCTAAGGAAAGGATACTAAAAGTACCTCTTTCCTAAGGAAAGTGTATTTAAACTACCCGTGCCCTAAAGAAGGTCACTAAAATTACCCGTGCTATAAGGAAATGATACTAGAACTGCCCGATCCCTAAGCAAAGGGTACTAAAACTACCATTCCCTAAGGAAATAATTCCAAAACTACCCGTTTCCTTTGTACTAAAACTACCCCTTTCATATGGAAAGAGTACTATAACTACCCCTTCCCTGAGAAAAGGGTACTAAAACTCGCCCATCCCTGAGAAAAGGATACTAAAACTACTCTTTTCTTAAGGAAATAGTACTAAAACTAACCCCACCCTAAGGAAAGGGTACTAAAACAACCCCTTCCCTAAGGAAAGGGTACTAAAACTAGCCGTCCTCTAAGGAAAGCGTACTAAAACAATCTGTTCGCTAAGGAAAGGGTACTTGAACTACTCATTCTCTTAGTAAAGGGTACTAAAGCTACATCTTTCCTAAGGAAAGGGTACTAAAACTACTCGTGCTCTTAAAAAAATGATACTAAAAATACCCGTTCCCAAATTGTACTAAAACTACCAGTTCCCTAAGTAAATGTTACTGAAACAACCCATTCCAAAAGGAAAAGTTACTAAAATTACCTGTTCCCCAAGGAAAGGATAGTTTTAGTATTTTACACAATAACAGGAGATTAAAATTTTTCTTCATTAAATATATTAAACGATAAAGGTTGAGTTATATTAAAAAGTAAAGTACTCCTTTCCAATGGAAAGGGTATTAAAACGCTAAGGAAAGGATTCTAAAACTACCCCTTCTCTAAGCAAAGAGTTCTAAAACTACAGCTTCCCTAAGCAAAAGGTACTAAAAATACCCATTCCCAAAGGAAAGGGTATTAAAACTAACCCTTCCCTAAGGTAAGGGTACTAAAGCTTTCCTTTCCTTAAGGAGAAATACCAATGCTTCCTTTTCCTTAAGAAGAAAAGGTACTAAAGCTACCCTTTCTAAGGAAAGGATAGCTGTCCTTTCCTTAAGGAAAGTAAGTACTACCTTTTTCTTAGGGAAAGAATTCCCTTTTTCGGTTTCTTTAAGGGGTTAAGAAAAATACGCTTCAACCATCTCTGGCATTTGCCATTTATAAAAATTATGGTATGTGGTAGAACTCATAGTCTGTCCGATTATTTAAGGAAAATCCGATACATATAAAATGCATTAATTGGTAACTAAAAAGACCGTAGGTTAGGTAAGAGTGGCAGTCCTTTACAGACTCACTTAGACAATTTTAAGTCCATTGTGATACCACAGTAGAGACAGACCAAAGCTTCTGGCGGGAATCGAACCCACGATCCCTTCACCGGTAATCCAAGCAAGCTACCAACTACCGGGGCCGTAACTAATGAAAATTGTTCATCAAATTGTTTGATATTAAGCCGTAAATAATGCTATCACAGTAACTTTATTAAATTTATATGAACTGCTTTCTTTGAAGCAGAACAGCTGGTTATACGAGGACTGCTACATAAGTCTCTGGCCTAGCCAAAACCAAGTGTTGTCAAGTGCAAACTGACCTTTCCATTGGAAAGTTTGACATTTTCTATCATAATCGTACTCAGAACGTTTTGACGTTTAGCACGACCATCATTTATGTTGATTGCAGTGACTTAAACAAATAAATTTTGACAAAAAATGGAATAAGCTCGTGAACGTTTACGTACGCCGATTTTTCAAATATTTTGACATGGGTTATCACGACAAGAGTGCATTGATGAACCTTGTATGGCTACAAAGCACCATTCTAAAGCACTGTGAAAAAACTGGTTTAATGAATATAGTCGTGACCGACGCTCGCTGAAAGTCGAATTCCGTGAAAGTCTTAAAAAAACGGCTGTTGTACCAGAGAAAATTGATGGGTAAACTTATATTCAAGATCGTAATGTGACATATCGTAAGATGGAAGCATCCTTGGGCATATTTTCCCAAGGATGCTTCTATACATTCAATATTGCATTAACACAGTGCTGTGAAAAAGGTTTGATTTGACAATCGCTCGCGAGGAAATGTTGAAAACATACGATCGAGGTGCTACAAAAAACATTTAAAATATAGTCACAGTTCGCGAATGGTGAATCAATGAGCCCGAAACAAAACAACAATCGATCGTGTGGGTCTTGGAAGACGAGCTAAATCCAAGGAAAGTAGTTCTTGGAAAATATACTTCGAAGCAAATGGTCGTCTGTTCCTTCGACGAAACTAATCATGTGGCGACCGTTATGCTCGAGCAACGTAGGAGGTTAATTCTCAGTAGTACAAAACAATTTAATTGCCTGAAGTCTTGGGAATAATTCGATAGACGAACAAGAGAAGACTAGTCATTGTTCACCACGATAATGCAAGCTATCACACATTGGCTCAAACCAGCGCATTTTTGACTGGCGAAATCGTCGAATTGGTGGGCTATCCGCCTTACAGCCCAGACTTGGCACCCAATGACTTATTTTTATTCCCTCAGGTCATTTTTGAAAGGTCAATGATTTTCGCCCCCAAAAAATGCTGTTGAAGCGTTCAATAAACATTTTTTGTAGATGTCTCAATCGGAGTGGAAAAAGTGCTTCGACATTTGGTTTGAGCGCATGCAAAAGTCTATAAATAACGCTTCAGGATACTTTAAAAGACATTTAAACCATTCTTGATGACAAAAATTTGCATTTTCATTATTAGGCTAGAAATTTATGTAGCAGCCCTTGTAATTAAAGAAATTTTTTATTTTGATTTCCAAGAATTTTTATATGGAAATTTGTTTATTTGCTTATTGTTCTTGCTTGCTGCTACGCCAGCCCCATATCTCGAAAGTCTCCTTGCGCTATTTTGTTACTTGGCGAAATGTTTTGATTGATGGTGCTGATCGCCTTTGTTGCTTGGTTCGCTTGTAGTAGGGTAGGGTGGGCTTATCGATCGATGTTTTATTAAAGCTCCACAACTTTCCAGTTTAGACCAGGTGTTTCTGACCTTAATCAGTTGCCGTCTGCTTGGATTTATGTTAAATGGAATTTGTTTTGTTTTCGCGCAGTATTCAATTCAAAAGAACTGGTGCCAAGCGATGCATGTTAATTACCGCAAATCTTTGATAAAACGACGAAAGATGACACCATAGCTAAATGTCACCTGAATAACTGTGTTGATATAAATGTTCGTTATCTTGGAAATCATTATTATAACTTAAATGCTGATTTTTCCTTACTTTCACCAATGGTTATCAGATTCCTATTCATGTCCTTAAGTCCTTTCATTCTTTGATCTTTGATATAACGACGAAAGATGACACAATAACTAAATGTCACCTGAATAACGGTGTTGATATAAAAGTCCGGTATCTTGGAACTCATTTTTATAACTTAAATGCTGATTTTCCTTATTTTGACATATGGTTATCAGATTCCTATTCATGTTCTTAAGACCTTTCATTTGGCTACGGCCTACCAACATGCCAACATTTGGGGTGTTTCGGCCAGGATTCAATTTTAAAGAAATATTTTCTACTCTACTCCTAAGTATTGTATAAACATTTCAATTATCACCCTTATTATTCGGATTTGGGTTTGGCGGTCTCTATTCCTACTAGTACTTCCAAATATCTTTGATTTAACATTCTTATTGTCCTGAACGTGTCAGATTTAAGTTTGAGGCGTTTCCTTAGATATTTGGTACCAAATTTGTATAACAAATGGACAGGGCCCGATCCGCTGCGCCTACTTTCACCATCTTATTTAACTGAGTCCTTTACTGGCACGGTTAGGAAATAAGTCCTGTTTTGGGGTGCTGATAAGGCCTTTCAGATATTTCGCCCAAATGTGGATATCATTTTCGTGCTCCATTCTCAAGCACCTTTCTTTTAAGCCTTATATTGCTGTGGTCGATAAATTTACACGGTATGGGAGTATTTTTGGGAGTGAGGTGTACGCCATTATATCAGATTCGTGCTCTATTTGTTTTATATTTCCATTTGGATACCAAATTTCTGTTTTAGAGCTATTATAAACAAACTAAATTTCGTTTAAATTGCCCCATCCATCTCCGAGACCTGGCGTTTTTGAAAAAGGGTAAGGGGAGGGTCCGCACATTAAAGTTTGGATGTTAGATCTACTTCATTCTCTTGGTTTTGGTGGTGGATTGGAGTAGCCAAAGCCGTTGCCCCGAAATTGGATATCAGATTCATACCCTTCTCCAAAAAACTACATTTAACATATACATATTGCTATACTCGATATAAGGGTGATTTTTTTGAGGTTAGGATTTTCATGCATTGGTATTTGACAGATCACGTGGGATTTCAGACATGGTGTCAAAGAGAAAGATGCTCAGTATGCTTTGACATTTCATCATGAATAGACTTACTAACGAGCAACGCTTGCAAATCATTAAATTTTATTACCAAAATCAGTGTTCGGTTCGAAATGTGTTCAAATTTTGACAAATTTTGTTCAGCGATGAGGCTCATTTCTGGTTGAATGGCTACGTAAATAAGCAAAATTGCCGCATTTGGAGTGAAAAGCAACCAGAAGCCGTTCAAGAACTGCCCATGCATCCCGAAAAATGCACTGTTTGGTGTGGTTTGTACGCTGGTGGAATCATTGGACCGTATTTTTTCAAAGATGCTGTTGGACGCAACGTTACGGTGAATGAACACATTTCGAACCGAACACTGATTTTGGTAATAAAATTCAATGATTTGCAAGCGTTGCTCGTTAGTAAGTCTATTCATGATGAAATGTCAAAGCATACTGAGCATCTTTCTCTTTGACACCATGTCTGAAATCCCACGTGATCTGTCAAATACTAATGCATGAAAATCCTAACCTCAAAAAAATCACCCTTTATTTGTGGAGAGACTGCATAAGGTTTGCTGTTGTCGCATTTTTGAATTTTATTTTTAATCAACTTTGATCAAATTTTATTATTAATCGATTTTTATCGAATTTTTATGGTATTATTGAATAAATCAATATTTTATTCGCTGTTTATCGGTTTTCTAAAAACTCCTTATTTATTAAAAAAACGAAAAATCATTATTTATCGAATTTTACTAGTTACTAAACTTAATCGTGTTTCAATAGTTTATTGATAGTTATCGATTTGTGTAAAAAGTTAATAATTATAGAATTTTTTAAAAAATCATCGATAAATATGGAATTTTAAGAAAAATCAAAAGTTTTTGAATTTAGTTAAAAATCTGTATGCCAATATTAATTATCAAATTTCATGAAGTACTTATCGAACGAGTAAAGCATATTACATATTCAAAAGAGATTAGCATACATGTTAGCTCTATTGTAGTCTTCGCTACCAAATCGTTTGAGCCATCAATTCTTACACTGTATGATCCTTTTCTACCTCTGTAAACTACACAATACCACTCCTTAAACGTTTTTTTTTAAGAAAGGAAGAAGACGTATGGATCTCTAAAAAATTATAAACTTTTTAATTTTCTTATAAAAATTAAACTTTAAGAAATTCGGTTGGCCCGAAACACTAAATTATGGTAAGCTACTAATTCATACAATTTATTTATTCAAAGACAAGTAAAAAGGCATTAAATTCGGCTGGGCCGAACTTTGGATACCCACCACCTCGGGTATATATGAAAACCCCCTTTCGTCATAATCCGATGAAAATTGGATAACTTACGCACCCACTCGGACATTGAGTGGTCTTATAAATATAAGTCACTGTTGAATTTTGTATTTCAAATTTCAACAAAATTGGGCAATAAATAAAGCTTTTATGAGCTTCAGACCCTTAACCGGCATATTGGGTCTATATGACAGCCATATCTAAACACAGTTCTATTTTTACCATATTTGGGTCGGATGGCGGGTGGCCTAAAACTACTCACTGTTTCAAATTTCAGTAAAATTGGATAACTAATAATGCTTTTATGGGCTTTACACCCTTTATCGGGAGATCGGTCTATATGGCAGCTATATCTAAATATAATCCGATCTGAATTGTATTTGGGTCAGATGTTGGTAGGCTTAAAACTACTCACTGTTTCAGACCCTTTATAGGGAGATCGGTCTATTTGACAGCTATTTATATCTAAATATAGTCCGATCTAATCCATATATATGTCAGATGTCGGAAGGCTTAAAATAACCCACTGTTGCAAATTTCAGCGAACTCAGACCCTTTACCGAAAGATCGGTCAATATGACAGCTATACTAAATATGGACCGATCTGAACCATATTAAGGTCAGATGTCGGGATGCTTAAAATAACCCACTGTTTTAAATTTCAGCGAAATCGGGTAATCAATAAAGCTTTTTGGGCTTCAGACCCTTTACGGGAGATCGGTCTATATGTCAGCTATATCTAGATATGGACCGATCTAATCCATATTTATGTCAGATGTCGGGAGGCCCAAAAGAAATTCCAGCGAAATCGGGTAATAAATAAAGCGTTTATGGTCATCAGACCTTTTACCGGGAGATCTGTCTATATTGTAGCTATATCTACAATAAATATAGCCCGTATATGTTAGTAGGACTAAAACTACTCACTGTTTGAAATTTCAGCAAAATCGGGTAATAAATAAAGCTTTTATGGGTTTCAGACCCTTTATCGGAAAATCGGTCTATATAGCAGCTATATCCAAATATCGTCCTATTTGGCATGTTCAAGAACTTAACCAGCGTGCATCAAAAGGACGTATCCGTGCCAAATGTCAGCTCAATATCTCTATTTTTGAAGTCTGTAGAGTGATTACAACAGACGGACGGATAGACGGACAGACACACGGACATCGTTAAATCGTCTTAGAATTTTACGACGATCCGAAATATGTATATACTTTGTAGGGTCGGAAAATGATATTTCGATGTGTTGGCAACGGAATGACTAAATGAATATACCCCCTATCCTACGGTGGCGGGTATAAACAGCCAAATTCTTTTCAAAAATTTCAAGACCTTTACCCGCAACATTTCAAACTTCCTTCCTTGCCAACCAAGTTTTACAAAAGACAGAGTGTGTTTTATTGGATTTTTATTTGAAAATGTTTCTTTATTTTTTGGTTTTGTTCTTGTTGTTGTGTTTTTCTTATAATATATTTTTTTATAAATTAAAAGTGTTTAAAGTTACAATATGATTTTGTTTTTTGCTTCTTCTGGTTTGTCGCATACATTTTTTTTGTGAATGATTTTAAAAGTTTTTCGTTTTTTTTCATTGCTTTTTTTTTGTTTATGTTTTCGCTTTTTCTTTATTTTAATTATTTTTTTTTGTTTGTTTTTCTTTACATACAATTAAATAATAATATTCGTTTTAATACAAGAGTTATGCCTTCATTGTAGCATAGATGATGGGGAGTTAAGGGGATTTTGGGATAATGTCTAAACATTGTGATGAGTTATTTTTTGTATTTGGTTTTTGTTTTTTTTTTTTTTTGAAAAAGATTGACAGTTCTTTAAGTTTATTTTCTGCTAATTATTTGCTTTGTTCGATTTATGGTATTGTTGTTACGGTTGAGTTTCTTGTTTTTTTTTTGTTTTGCTTTCGTTTTTTTATAATATTTTGTCTGTTTTCTTATAATTTTTTAATTATTATTTTTTTTTTTTGTAATTTTTTTCTCTAAAAACTATTCGATCAACATACACACGCACATTTATAAATAGGAATGAAATAAAATACAATAAAAAGAAGTCATCGTTGCGCTCTCTCGTCTTCGTCGCTCTGTATTCTTATTAGGCTACTTCCATCTGGCGATTTCCAAAAGAAGGCAGAAATGTTTTGTTTGTAGGAAGTTGCTGTTGTTGTTCTTGTTGGAAGAGGGAGAAAGTGTTTGGATGAGAAGTTCTATAGTTCCAAAATTTATTTACAAAAGAATCGATCCTCATAACGCTGACAATAATCGCAAATCAATTGGCAACAGCGTCCATTGTTGAAGCGGCAGCGACACTTTTCCACCTGTTTGAAGACGCGCGTTACATAGCCACGCCCACAACACAGATTCGCACAATTGTCTGGATTCAGACACTGGCGATCCTTGGTAACGGAACAGTATGTGGGTGAAGTCTCCAAGTAGTATAAGGTGGTGTACTGCGACTGTTGTTGCTAAAAGGGGAAATAGGAAAAATAGGGGATTAGTTTTATAGAAAATTAGAAACTATTCCATAACATGAAACTCTTTTATGTTAAATCAATGATTCATCAATGTAGACTGAGAAACTAAAGACCTCAAAATTCAAGAAAATATTTGTGGGAGTTCAATATTTCAAAGCAAATTGAAGAGAGGACAAGTTTTTTAAAAAATTTATAGCATACCACAATCGACTTCAAAAACAGGCGAATATCGATGACAGTCAGCAATTTGCTTAGAAGAACATTTTTTAACATTGAGAATCAAGCAAAATTTTAAGAAAAAATAAAATACATAATGGATAGCTGATGATTGTTGTAAGAATATTCGACTACATTAAAAAAATCGATTACATTTGAAAAATCGATAACAAAAAAAAGCCGATAACAGACGTTAAATTTTACAGAAAATTCGGTATGATATGAATTTGTTGAGAGGCCGGTTTTTATAAAAAATTCTACCCAAATTAAGATGACAGGCGAGTTTTCACAAAAAAAAGTACGGAGAAGTGAATTTCAATAACAAATAAAAACAGGTATAAAGGCGTTAAGTTCGGCTGGGCCGAACTTTGGGTACCATCCACCTCGGGTATATATGTATGTTAACAACCTTTCGTCAAAATCCGGTGAAAAATTCATACCTTATGCCCCATAGCAGCTATATCCAAATATGTTCCTAATTAGACCACCGTAGCACAAAAGGTTAGCATGTCCGCCTATGACGCTGAACGCTTGGGTTCGAATCCTGGCGAGACCATCAGGAAAAATTTTCAGGGGTGGTTTTCCCCTCCTCCTCCTCCTAATGCTGGCAAAATTTGCGAGGTACTATGCCATGTAAAACTTCTCTCCAAAGAGGTGTCGTACTGCGGCACGCCGTTCGGACTCGGCTATAAAAAGGAGGCCCCTTATAATTGAGCTTAAATTTGAATTGGACTGCACTCATTGATATGTGAGAAGTTAGCCCCTGTTCCTTAGTGGAATGTTCATGGGCAAAATTGCCATTTTACTAATAAGTACAAGTCATTGTTCAATTGTGTATAACAAACTATTGGTATTTTTACAAGCTATATCTAAAAACCGATCTGAACCATATACGACACGGATGTCGAAAAGCCTTAAATAAGTCACTGTGTCAAATTTCAGTGAAATAGGATTATAAATGAGGCGTTTATGGGGCCAAGACTTTAAATCGAGATATCGGTCTATATGGCAGCTATATCCAAATCTGGACCGATCTGAGAAAAATTGAAGACGAATGTCTAAGGGCCTAACACAACTCACTGTCCCAAATTTCGGCGACAAGGGACAATAAATGCGCCTTTTATGGACCCAAAACTTTAAGTCAAGAGATCGGTCTATATGGCAGCTATTTCCAAATCTGGACCGATTTATGCCAAATTGCAGAAATATGTCGAGGGGCTTAACTTAAGTCACTGTCCTAAATTTCGGCGACATCGGACAATAAATATGCCTTTTAAGTGTCCAAAACCTTAAATCGAGAGTTCGGTCTATATGGCAGCTATATCCAAATCTGGACCGATCTGGGCCAAATTGACAGAGGATGTCAAAGGGCCAAACACAACTCACTGTCCCAAATTTCAGCAAAATCTGATAATAAATGTGGCTTTCATGAGCCTAAGACCCTAATTCAGAGGATCGGTCTATATTGCAGCTATATCCAAATCTGGACCGATCTGTGACAAATTGAAGAGGTGTGTCGAAGGGCCTAACACAACTAACTTTTCTAAATTTCAACAAAATCGTATAATAAATGTGACTTTTATGGGTCCAAAACCTTAAATAGGGAGATCGGTCTATATGGCAGCTTTATCCAAATCTGGACCAAATTGACGAAGGATGTCGAAGGGTCTAACACAACTCACTGTCCCAAATTTCAGCAAAATCGGGTAATAAATGTGGCTTTTGTGGGTCTAAGACCCTAAATCGGCGGATCGGTCTATATGGGGGCTATATCAAGATATAGTCCGATATAGCCCATCTTCGAACTTAACCTGCTCATGGACAAAAAAAAAGAGATTCTGTGCAAAGTTTCAGCTCAATATCTCTATTTTTAAAGACTGTAGCGTGATTTCAACAGACAGACGGACGGACATGGCTAGAAAACTGATGATTGTTGTAAGAATATTCGACTACAATACTTTCGATAAAAAGAGGTATTTGTATCGAATGACAGCCAATTTTTTTTAAATCGATAACATTTGAAAAATCGATAATAGACAAAAAGTCGATAGCAGACGCAAAACTGATACAGAAAACTGAAAGGCAAATTTCTTGTTAAGAGAATTTTTAAAGAAAATTCGATGACGAAACAAACTAATTACAAGCAAAATTTTTGAAAAAAATATTTTTTTTTTTGAATTCTTAAAGAAACTCCTTTAACATTTTAATGAGTTGGGAAATTTTACAAAAAAATCGGTTTAGTGAATTCGTTGACAGGCCAATTTTTATAGAAAACTAGCTGAACCGACTTAAATTTTCATGAATGCGTTCCGTAAAAAAACCTTAAAAGAAGAATTATTTAATTGACAAATCGATGTCAAGCTTGTTTATTACAATTGCAATAATATGAAATGTTCCTAAGAAATCGATAACAAGCTATTTTTTATAAAAATTCGATATGTCTCATGTGTGAAAGTTATTTAAAATTCAATGACAGATAGTTTTCACAAGCGAATTTTTATACTAAAATCTTGACAGTCGAAATTTCACAATTAAATCGATGAACTTCTAGATTCTGTAGAAACTTGTAAAAGTTTTATAATTTCAGTCGTCTTGTATTGAAATGTTGATGAAAAACATACATATTCTGTATGCATGCAATTTTTATGCATTTTTATCATACAAAAACAGATGAATTGTCATAGAAGATTCGTTAAAATCGATGTATGTCGAATTATTAAAAAAATCAAATACATATTACATTTTAATAGACAACTTGATGGAGTTTTCCAAAAAATTACCCATTTTCTAAGCTTTGCTATTTTTTCATAATACTTACTTTCTTTCGTCGCTGTTTGGGCTTTTTGACACGACTTGAGGTAGCCTCTCTTCGCATTGTGCGTGTGTTGGGTGCCTTTCGAATCGCCTGATTATATTTCTGTCGCAGCAATGTGGCCGTAGCATTGAAATCTGCCAATTTCTTCCAACAAGTCTTCATGGAGCAGGAACCCGAAACACCATGGCATTTGCATTTATCCTTCATCATAGTGGAGACAGCCTCTATACCGACCTTTAACAAAAAGAAGATTCAACTTGTATGAGCCACTATCTCTTTTGCCAACTTACCTCTGAGTCATGTCGTAAAATCTCAGTAACCTCATCACTTTCTCCACCACGCAAATCCAAAAAACTTCGCGTTACCCTTTTGCCATGTTTCAGATTATCATTGCAACCGCCCCATTCAAAGGTCTGATCGGGACGATTGTGTTTGCGGGGTCCACAGCTACATTTGGTCATGCGTCCTTCGGAACATGCCCGTGCTATGGAATGTGTCATAGCGGCTGCAGTTAGAGCATGAACAAATGCCGTCTCTTTGTAGAGTTTCTTGAAAATATTCCTTTTACCCCTGATCTCTATGGAGCAATTCCAACGATCATAGCGAAATTGATCCTCACAATGGGTGGTGGCCAAACGGCGAGCCTCACGTATGGTATCGGGCAATCCAAACTCTTTGCGGCATTGATGATTTTGCCTTCGTGTGGCTGGCATATAGCGGCAAGGTCCGCCCATTTGGCCCTGTGAGGTGAAGACAGCCATAACGGTGTGCTCGGAAATGAAGTGCTCCTGTTCACTGTAAAGAAAATCAGAAGAAACAAAATGGTTAGAAGACGTTTTTGGTATAGAAGTTGGGAGATTTTTTTGGTTGAAGGGATTTTTTACAAATTAAATTTTATTTACTTTAGTAACCTTTTCTTTATTTTATAGTCAGCTTCAATTTTTTTAATTCCTTGCTATCATTGTAGATTATAATTATAATCCACAATCGATAATTTTTAAATCATTTTTAATCACCCGTTGCAGAGTAATCTATGACGAACTACCCTGTATTTGGTTGGTGTCTTCGAAAACTAGTCGAGTATGATTGATGTGTGTCTATACTATAACTTTGCAATACACAGGGTGACAAAGGCGTAATAAGCATATATTGTGATTGGGTGTATTGTGAATTATGAAGTATGAAGCATTGTGAATGCTTTTAATGCATAAAGAGGCAATGAACAAGTGAGAAACAAATTTTTATGCAAGGTCTCTCACATATATAATAAAAGTAGTAAAATTACAATGAAAATTAAATTTATCATTTTTATTTATTTGAATATTAAAAAAATTAAATGATATATCAAAAAAATCTTTTTCAAAATTTCTATGAAAATAAAAATTCGAAATTTGCTATGAGAATCTAATTTGGACGAAATTTTAAATAAAAATCAAATTTCCATGAAAATCAAAATTTGACGAAATTTTTCAATGCAAATCAAAATTTGAAAAAAAAATGTTATGAAAATGGCGATTTATGCAATAAAAGTTTAATTTGAACAAAATTTTCTATAACAAATAAAAGCATACTAAGTTCGTCCGGGCCGGATCTTATATACCCTCCACCATGGATCGCATTTGTCGAGTTCTTTTCGCGGCATCTCTTCTTAGGTAAAAAAAAGGATAAAAGAAAAGATTTGCTCTGCTATTAGAGCGATATCAAGATATGGGCTGGATCGGACCACAATTGAATTATATGTTGGAGACCTGTGTAAAATGTCAGCCAAATCGAATAAGAATTGCTCCCGTTGGGGCCCAAGAAGTAAAATAGAGATATCGATTTATATGGGAGCTGTATCAGGTTATAGACCGATTCAGACCATAATAAACACGTATGTTGATGGTCATGAAAGGATCCGTCGTACAAAATTTCAGGCAAATCGGCTAATAATTGCGAAACCTAGAGGCTCAAGAAGTCAATTCCCCAGATCGGTTTATATGGCTGCTATATCAGGTTATTGACCGAAAACAAACAAAATGACAAAATTAGTATACCCCTATCCTATGGTGGAGGGTATAAAAATTTAATAGCGACGAAATTTTCTATGAAAATCAAATTTTAACGAAATTTTCTGTAAAAATAAATTTATAATTATTTATAATAAATTTTAAAATTAAATTTCGATGCAACTTTCTATGAAAATCTAAGTACGACGAATTTTTATATAAAAGTTTAATTTTTATTACCTGTGCACACGGAGCAACAGCGAGAGCCGTTGCCGCTATCTAGCGTTCGAAGCCATCAATACAACTTCCAACAGATGCACAGAATCATGTGAACCTCTGAAGTAGTGTAATTGTCGCAAAAAAAAAATATGCCATTACAGAAAAACACATGCATTGGGAAAAAGTACAGCTTAAAGACAGGGCGTGGGACAGGGACAGGAGCGTGGTTAGTGTGGTAATTGTATCATAGAGGCGTTTTCGCAATTAATACGATTCGAATACAACATACCAACGCATGGCCTTTGAAGCTATCACACCTAATGTAGTAGAAAAGTCTTCTAACCAAAGACGAAACGCGTCCCATAGTGGTTAGTATGTTGCTATCTCTGGCTTTCTTTTTGCATTTGCAAAGAAAGATTTCCCACCATCTCGAAAGAAAGAAAGATTTCTCGAAAGAAAAACAAACAAAATTGTGAAATTTAAAGATCTTCACCCTAACAGGCAAAAAACTTGAAAATGAAAAAAACTCAAATTTTGACAAAATTTGCTTCGAAATCAAAATTTTGTTAAAATTCTAAATCAAATTTCAACAAATCGGAATTCGAGGAAAATATTTCTAATGTTTTTTGAGTTATTTTCCATTGAGAAAAACTACATTTGTTTAAAAAAAACATTTCGCCAAATTTTCTTAAATTTCTTTTATATGAACATTAATAATCTTTACAAAATTTAATTATTTGAAATTCGAAAACAATATTATATTCCCCTTTTAATCTTTGAAAAACAACACCCCCCTCAAACTATTTCCCCTTGTGTTCAGGGTACATCCCACCCTCGCGTACTTGACCACCACCAGACTTAAAACAACGCAATGCATGATTTATGGTCAAATCTTTAGACTAAATAAATTCGCCAAACAGCAGATGCCCACTGTGTTCGCTTCAGAGTTTTGTTTAATCGCCATCTAATTGATGATTATCATTAACGACCGTGTATACACCGCACAGCCCGTCGTTTGCCAACTTTTTTTTTAATCATTTTGTACCATAATTGATTTAATGGCGCAAAAGTAGAGAAAAACTAAAAACGAAAAAAAAATCTTGTAATTGAAAACATTTAACAGCAGGATAGAAATCAATAATAAAATATGTTAGACATGATCGTCATGGGTGAAAATAATGGATTTAAGTTGAGTGTGAAATTTGCACATAAACAAAACTAACCAAACACAAACACAAAAACAAAAAAATTGCAAATTAATTTAAAAATGCAAAAATAACACAATAACGATGAATCTAAAGTAGGACAGGGTTTTCATTCAAAGGTAAAATTGCATATTAAAGGGATAAGCGAAAATTTGCCAGCTTTCTGGACATTCTATTACAACAAAAGCTGTACCAATTCAAATATATTTTTCTAAAGTACAGAAAGTTTCAAGAAATAAGAAAAAAAAAGCTTAAAAGTTATTGTTATTCTACAAGAAATCCGTTATGGCTATGAACGATAGTAAAGCGGAGAAATAGCCAGGGAGGGAGAAAGAGAGAAAGAAAGTAAAAGTAATGTAGTTCACTAACATTATGCAGTTACTTGTGCAAAGTGGACAAGTTGTTGTTATTCTCATACTTAAAGCTGCTTAAGCTGTACTTTAAAGCACCAACTTACCTCTTTGCAAAACACGACCGTAAAAGTTTAAGCTCTCCCTCTCTCACTCACACAAGCTCTACTATCCACCTAATCTTGCACTCTTTCACACTCAACTATTATAATAGTATGTAAGTTTAACATAAGAACACTATCAACTTAGAAAGCAATAGCTTAGAGAAATCATACCACTTTATAACAGTTGGATTGGTGAGAAAGAGAGTAAGTTTAAATGTATTAGGTATGGTGGGTAGCAGGGCTTGTGGTGTATTACATGAGTGTATTGTGTTGATGAGTGAGAGTAAGGTGTATTAATGAGTGAAGAGCTTAGCCTTTTATGGATGTGTTTTATTTGGTTGTGTTAGATCATTACTTGTGGTGTTGTGCGAAATAATATCAAAAGAGTGGAGATACCGTTATGGAGTGGGTGGGCTTTGAAATTTTTTAGAATAGCCTCTGATATGGAAAAAAGTGCAATGCTTTGTTTGTGTAAAGAGCCTTAGAGGAAGAAGTTTTTTTTCTTTAACACATTTCGTGGTAAGTTAAATGAGGGTGAGTTAACTATATAATTTTCGTCTACAGACATAGGTAGTTAGATTTTAATTGTATGAGATTTGACTCATGATTGGACGATACATAGGAAAGTTGTTCTGTTAGTAAGGAAGTTCTCTAAAGAAAACATTTTAATTAAATTTTCTCTTAAGGCAAAATTTAATCAAATTTTCTTCAATGAAATGTTTCGTAATGACACAATTTTATGAAATTTTCTCAATAAAAACTTTTTTTTCTATAAGAATGTTTTAAGGTAAATTTAAAATGTTTTCTATTAAATTTTTCTTTGGACAAAAATTGCAATAAAATATCTCTGCAATAATTTTCTCTTCATTAGGGCCAACACCACATACTATATTTTAACATCTTCTATATCTTCTATATATATAAAAATGAATATGTGTTTGTTTGTTTGTGGGTTTGTAAATTTGATTGTTCCGTATAGACTCAAAAACCGCTGAACTAATTTCTTTCAAATTTTCACACACTGTGGGTAGTGGCCCGGAAGGAGCAATATGCTATATGATTTTTTGATATCTCAAAAAGCGCGGACCCTTTTTTTTAATTTTTTCACTCTAAAACGGGCCCTAACACTAATTTTTAAAAACACCAGATCTCGGAAATGGGTTGGGCGATTGAAGCGAAATTTTGTTGGCACACTTACATGTAGTAGTAGTACATGTTAAGAGTAGAAAAATCCACAGGAAAATTGGAATACATTTCCAACTCAAATTAGGCAGAAATTTCCAAATTAGGAGTACTTTTCTCGAACATAGCATTATCGGGCGCAGCAGAGCGGGCTCAGCTAGTTATGTATAAAAATTAATATATCCAATTTAAAAATTTTAAAATTTGTGCATAATACTTAATTTTTATTATGAAAATCCTTATTAGCCTCACTACACCCCCCTATTAAGCATAACCACTGGCTATAAAATATTTTTTTATTTTTTCTTTGGTTTTTCTTTGAGGTGTTCAAGATTTTTTAAATTGATCGTGCGCCGTGTGTGTTTTGGTAATGCCACAAATCATTAATAAACACCTTCTCCACCCTTGTTTACTTTGGCATAGGTAAGAGATAAAGGCATGGACATTAATTTGGATTTATTAAAAAACCACGAAATGTTCAAAATGAAATTTATGTCCCACTGAAAAGATACGTACGCTGCAGGCCATAGGAAAATCTTGGGAAATCTCTTGGCTATTAAAGTTTTATTTATTTAAAATATAATTTATTTAATTTGCCAACAACACTAATGACTATCCTATATAGTGAGGAGCGTGATGGGCAGTATGGTTGCAGCAGCAGCAATAGCAGCAGATGTTGGGGTCGGCAATTCTTGGGCCACCATAACAGTTTACTGTTCCCAGTGAAATGGCAAATAGATGGACTGATGGATGTATGGCATGATGTGGATGATGACGGCTATGATGGGGGATATGGGATGCGCGTGTGAGACTTTACTACACGTGTGATGTATGATGGGGATTTTCGCAGAAAAAATATTTGAAAATAATAGTCTTTTTTTCCAGAATTTGTTGAGTTTTCCCCAGATTTATTTTGAAAGTGTTTCAACGCAGCCGCATCAGCAGTGGGAAACCGTAAGCGTCAGCATCATCTAAAGATGGATGCATGGAGATGGACGTTTGTTGGCTTTCTTGCTTAACCCCTTGGACGGATTGGTTAGAATCTCCAGCACCACACCATCATCGTCGACGGTGGCGGCCGCATTAACTCTGCCATTATACGAGTATGTTCTCCTTTTTTTCGTTTATTTTATTGTGGGTTGTGGCTGTTGCGTTTTTTAAGCTTTTTTTTCGGTTGGTTTTTAATTTTGTTTATATACTTTCAAAAAGATGGGCATTTATGATAATGAGAATTAGACATTCGAAGATAGTTGTAGCCTTTGGTTTTTCTCCCGTTAAAGCAAATACGAGGGAGATTATGGTAAAATGATTTTCGCAATTATAATGGAACAATTTTAAAATATGAAACATTAATTGCTTAAGGGAATTATTATTGCATGTACATGATATTAAAAAGAATAAAATGGAACTGGTGTAATTTATATTAAGAAAGTGGTGCAAGGCCAATCAAAAAAGCGGATGTTAAAAAAATTAATGGGAAGCGGAAGGACGGACAGATGGTCTTGCCCACTGTAAAATAAGCAGACGCATGGATAGACTTACTACCGTATAAATCCACCTATAGACGCATACTAAAATGGACAGACAAAACGAAATACAGGCGGATATACGGATAGACAGACAGGCCACCAGACAGAATTACGGATAAAGGCACAGACATGCAGGCGAACAGACAGACGCTATACAAACGGAAAGACAGAAGGATAAATGGACGACCAGATAGATGGCCAGATAGACAGGCGAATAGATAGACTAACATTTGGGCAGAAGGACAGACAGACTGAAGGGTACATGGTTGACCAGCCATACGGATGGACAGATAGACAAATTCACAGATAGAGGGTTTCCCAATCGAAGATATTAAGAAAGTGACGCAAGGCCAACCAAAAAAGCGAATGTTAAAAAAATTAATGGGAAACGGAAAGACGGACAGATGGTCATGCCTACTGTAAAACAGGCAGGCGCATGGAAAGACGCAAAGATAGACTAACAATCGTATAAATGTACCTATAGATGCATACTAAATCGGACAGACACAACGAAAGACAGGCGGATATACGGATAACCAGACAGAAGGACAAACGGGCGACCAGGCAGAATTGCGGATAAAGACACAGATATGCAGGCGAACAGACAGACGCTAAACAAACGGAAGGACAAATTGACGATCAGATAGAAGGCTGAATAGGCAGACGAATAGATAGACAAGCCAACAGATGGGCACATTCGCAGATACAGGGTTTCCCAATCAAAGATCTGCAGCGATTGATCGCAACTCATGCCACAACTCATAATTTTTTGAGTGATTCTATGTATTGAAACCAACTTACTTAAATGAAGACACAAGCACACGAGGTTTAATGTGTTGGATTTTTCATACCCACCACCGAAGGATGGGGGTATATTCATTTTGTAATTCCGTTTGCAACAAATCGAAATATCCATTTCCGACTTGATTAGCGTAAAAATTTAAGACGATCTAGTCATGTCCGTCCGTCTGTCTGTTGAAATCACGCTACATCTTTAACAAGTAAAAAGGCGTTAAGTTCGGCCGGGCTGAACTTTGGATACCCACCACCTCGGGTATATATGTAAACCACCTTTCATCAAAATTCGGTGAAAGTATCATACCTTATACTCATATACCTCATACCGATCTGAACTATATACGATACGGATGTCGAAAAGTCGAACATAAGTCACTGTGTCAAATTTCACTGAAATCGGATTATAAATGCGCCTTTTATGGGGCCAAGACTTTAAATCGAGATATCGGTCTACATGGCAGCTATATCCAAATCTGGACCGATTTGAGCCAAGTTGCATAAATATGTCGAAGAGCCTAACACAAAGCACTGTCCCAAATTTCGGCGAAATCGGACAATAAATGCGTCTTTTATGGCCCCAAACCCTAAAACCTAGATATCGGTCTATATGGCAGCTATATCCAAATCTGGACCGATCTGTGCGATATTGCAGAAGTATTTCAAGGGGCTTAACTTAACTCTTTGTTCCAAATTTCGGCGACTTCGGACAATAAATGAGTATTTTATGGGCCAAAAACCAAATCAAGAAATCGGTCTATATGGCAGCTATATCCAAATCTGAACCGATCTGGACCTAATTAAAGAGATATGTCAAAGGGCCTAACACAACTCACTGTCCCAAATTTCAGCAAAATCGGATAATGAATGTGGCTTTTATGGGCCTTACACCATAAATCGGAGAATCGATCTATATGGCAGCGATATCCAAATCTGGACCGATCTGAGCGAAATTAACGAAGGATGTCGATGGGCCTTACACAATTCACTGCCCCGAATTTCATCAAAATCGGATAATAAATGTGGCTTTTGTGGGCCTTAGACCCTAAACCGGAGGATCGGTTTATATGGCAGCTATATCCAAATCTGAACCGATCTGGGCCAATTTAACGAAGGAAGTCGAAGGGCCTAAGACAACTCACTGTCCCAAATTTCAGCGAAATCGGATAATAAATGTGGCTTTTATGGGCCTTAGACCCTAAATCGGAGGATCGGTCTATATGGCAGCTATATCCAAATCTGAACCGATCTGAGCCAAATTGACGAAGGATGTCGAAAGGCCTAACACAAATCACTGCCTTAAATTTCAACAAAATCGGATAATAAATGTGGTTTTTATGGGCCTAAGACCCTCAATCGGAGGATCGGTCTGTATGGCAGCTATATCCAAATCTGGACCGATCTGAGCCAAATTGACGAAGGATATCGAAAGGCCTAATACAACTCACTGCCCCAAATTTCAACAAAATCGGATAATAAATGTGGCTTTTATGGGCCTAAGACCCTAAATCGGCGAATTGGTCTACATGGGGGCTATATCAAGATATAGTCCGAAATAGCCCATCTTCGAACTTAACCTGCTTATGGACAAAAAAAGAACCTGTGAAAAATTTCAGCTCAATATCTCTATTTTTGAAGACTGTAGCGTGATTTCAACAGACAGACGGACAGACGGACGGACATGTCTAGATCGTCTTAGATTTTTACGCTGATCAAGAATATATATACTTTATAGGGTCGAAAATGGATATTTCGATGTGTTGCAAACGGAATGACAAAATGAATATACCCCCATCCTTCGGTGGTGGGTATAAAAATAGAGATATTGAGCTGAAACTTTGCACAGATCCTTTTTTTTGTTCATAAGAAGGTTAAGTTCGAAGATGGGCTATATCGGACTATATCCTGATATAGCCCCCATATAGACCGATCCGCCGATTTAATGTTTTGGGCCCATAAAAGGCGCATTTATTTTACGATGTTGCAACAATTTGGGACAGAGAGTTAAGTTAAAAATGCGCATTTATAATCCGATTTATTTGAAATTTGACACATTGACTTATGTTAGGCTTTCCGTACTATGTAAAGTACGGTCCAAATCAGTCTATAACCTGACATAGCTCCTATATAAACCGATCTCCCGGTTTGACTTCTTGAGCCCCTGGAAGCCGCAATTTTTGTCCGATTTTGCTGAAATTTTGTATGTAGTGCTCCGTTATGACTTCCAACATTTGTGCCAAGTACGATCCAAATCGGCATATAACCTAATATAGCTCCCGTGTAAACCGGTCTCTCGATGATTCTTGTTCGGTTCCTAGAAGCTTTAATTTTTGCTGGTTTAAAAGAAGTTTGGTTTGTACAATAAACGTATGCCCTTGAACGTCATTTATTTTGTATAAATTTTAGCAGAATTTATGGTGGTGGGTTTCCAAGATTCGGCCCAGGGCGAACTTAGCAATATTTTACTTCTTAAATATCTTCCGATCTGAACCATATTTGGGCCACTGTTTCAAATTTCAGTAAAATCGGGTAATCAATAAAGCTTTTATGGGCCTCAGACCCTTAATCGGCAGATCGGTCTATATGGCAGCTATATCTAAATATAGTCCCATCTGAACAATATTTGGGTCAGATGTCGGTGTTTCAAATGTCAGCAAAATCAGGTAATAAATAAAGCCTTCATAGGCTTTAGACCCTTTTTCGATAGATCGGTCTATATGGCAGCTATATCTAAAGCTGGTCCGATTTGGTCCCCTCAAGAACTTAACCTGATGTATCTGTGGCAAATTTCAGCTCAATATCTAAAATTTTGAAGGCTGTAGAGTGATTACAACAGACGGACGGACAGACAGACACGCGGGCATCGTTAAATCGTCTTAGAATTTTACAACGATTCGAGATGTATGTGCTTTGTAGGGTCAGAAATAGATATTTCGATGTGTTGCAAACGGAATGACTAAATGAATATACCCCCTATGCTATGGTGGTGGGTATAAAAATTCTCTAAAAACAAATTTTTAAAGAAATTTTCTCTAATATCTACATTTCTAAGAAATTTTCTCTAAAGACGTAAGTTAAAAGGATTTTTTCTCTAAAGATACATTTGAAAGAAAAATTCCTTTAAAAACTAAATCTCAAAAAAAAAAAAAAATTAATAAGACAAAATTTTTAAGACTTTTTCTCTAAAGGCAAGATTTTAGAAAATTTCATAGGCGGTCTTGGAGTTTTCACTACCCCCAAATTGTAAGCAACTGTCATTCGTTGTCAATTTGTCTAGCTACTATGTCAAGAGACATGAAGTGTAGAATCACATTCAGTGCATCAGAAGGCGCGTCTTTAGAGTGGCTACGATGCACAAACCAATCATCCTTTTAAGCGTAAAAAATAGATTCAAATTTGATGATGAATCTCGAATATTTTCTCCATTAAGAAACTGGAAATACTTCTCGTATATCAATGTGTGTGGTCCGATTCATATTTTATAGCCAAGATCGAATGGCGTACTACAAAGCGACACCACTTAAGAGATATGATTTGATGGCTAAAATCCGCTAGCTTTAGATGGGGGATAATCATCGCTAAAATAATTTTCTGATGTTTCTTTTTTTTGCAAGGATTCTAAAGCAGCCGTTCAGTTCATACACGGATAATCTCTGCGACTTTTGCACTTCCTCACTAACCTTAAAATCTTTGCTTCCGCGATTTACCAGCTATGACGATTCTTTTTAAATCAAAAGCATGTTTTACCACCCTTAAAAAACTTTATCCTAAAATTAATCAAAGATGATTTCCTTAACCAATCCTCGTCTTATACAAACACAAACACATATTCGCAAAATAAATATGAAGGCATTTTATTCACTCTGTCCAATAACAATCAAGTTTTGTATATTTTTCTTTGCAAAATCTAATTGTTATACATTTGCTGGCTCGCGGTTGTTTATTTTCATAAGATTCACTTAATTTTTATATCATAAAAAGAAAACTCAGCAGCATCACCACCAGCCCCCCTCCCTTTAGGTGAAAAACCCCTTCGATAACCATGAAATGAGGGGTGCTGCAGGAAAATTTCACATTCAATTTCCTTTTAAAAAAGTGTTTGTTTGCTCAAAACGTCACTTTTTTTCTTTTGCAATACAATTCAATCAATATTATTGGCAGACTACAAGCAAACGATAACAGGCAGCGGATCAAATTTCCCATTTTCCATTTGCCTATGGCCGAGGGCGTCTCTCTTCCCGACTACGTTTGGGAGAGTGTCGTTGAACAACTAAAGCTTCATGTAAACCCTTACAAGTATTTTGTAGGGAAACTCAGTGTAATATCGCTTGAAATGGAATTTCATTTAATACCCAATTGAAAAACTACTGACCGCTAAAAGGGCGACAAAAACATTGTATGTATGACGAGCAGGGGCAAGGCCCCCCTTGCACGGGTGACTTAGTTAGGCAAATTGTTTAAATGGAGCTTTATGATGTTTTATTTTGGCTGAGTTTGTCTAGTTGAAGGAAGCGAGGTGCAGGATAGCTTTTGGAAATGTTTCATCTCATTTGAATTTTGAATTTAATTGCAATACAATATGTGCAGACCTTAGGGCACCAAAAAAAAAAACTACCAAAAGAAACTTTAATCGGCACAAAAGTATCTTTGGGCGCAGTGCAATTTCATATATGCACACACACACACACACAATTGCAAATTGAATGAACATATATTAGGGTGTTTAGCCTAGCCACATATTCCAGCTGCAGTTTAAATTATGAATTGGTAATATCAAGCTTTCTCAGAGATCGCCCTATACTAGTTGTTGTAGATGGGTTCTCATCAGATGAGTATACATTGACCGCAGGTGTGCCACAAGGCTCTATCCTTTCCTCTTCCCTTTATCTTATTTTCATTGACAATCTATTGGGTCAGACTTCCAGTCTACTCATTGACAGAAGGCTGTATCATTCATATTCATTCGACCATAGGCCCAGTCCTCAAGAAATTGTGGACAGGAGGCGCATTATGGATGAGACTCTCTCCCAGGATTTGTTGGCCATTTCCGAGTGGGGTACAATGAACAGAGTAGACTTTAACGCACAGAAGACGCAGTGCTTGTCTCACAAGTGATTCACTGACCCACTTCAATCGTCGATATCTATCGACGGTCAGATGCTCTTGATGTTCTGGGTATGAAGATACAATGTCATGTCCATTGGTCCAAACACGTATTCGAAGTGGCGATCAAGTTTTTGGGCTTTCTTAAGCGGTGCAAGAAATATTTCACCTCCTCCGATCTTCTCAATATCTACACTGCCTACATCAGGCAGAGGATGGAATATAACTCTCATATACCGGGTTCAACGGAGAGCAATGGTGTTGATTGGGGACAGTAGGGTATCCAACTCTATTGCTTAACTTGAACATCGTTGGAATGTGGGTAGCGTTGTACTGCTCTATCGTTATTTTCATTGCGTGTGTTCCAGGGATATTCGTCTTCTTATCCCTGACGTTAGGATGTTCACCAGGAATACAAGACTTGCCAGGAACTCCCACCCGTTTGTAATTGATTGGTCAGTCGACCGAGTCATGCATTAGCGAGAAAATTCATTTTTCGCCCGAACCATTCGTATGTGGAATCGACTTCCGGCTAATGTCTTTCGCACCGACATTGACGTTCAGAAATTTAAGACTAATATCAATAAACACTACACCCTCTTTCCTCCCTCCAACCCTTAACTTTCCTAATTGCCAACGCAATGCACTGCATATATAGGGGACATCCCCTGCCTGTTGGTTACGTGAAAAAAAAAAAAAACATACCAAATGTCTGTCAACTCAGCAAAAATTAGATGTTCTAGAAACCGAGCAAGGATAATCGAGAGACCGGTTTATATGGGAGTCTATATCAGGTTATAGACTGATTTGGACAGTACTCGGCACAGTTGTTGGAAGTCATAACAGAATTCCACATGCAAAATTTCAGCCAAAACGGACAAAACTTGTGGCTTCCAGGGGCTCAAGAAGCCAAATCGGGAGATCTGGTCTTATAGGAGCCATATCATGTTATATTCCGATTTGGACCGTACTTGCTACAGTTTTTCAAAGTCATAAGAGAACACTATGTGTAGAATTTAAGCCAAATCGGAGAAAAATTGTGGCTTTTAAGGGCTCAAGAAGTCAAATCGGAAAATCAGGTCATATGGAATCTATGTCAGGTTATAGACCGACTTAGACCGTACTCGGCACAGTTGTTGGAAGTCATGGGAGAGCACTGTGTGCAAAATTTAAGCCAAATCGGCTTTCAGGGGCGCAAAAAGCTATCGGTTTATTAGTTTATAGACCGATTTAGACCGTACAACAAACAAGTAAAAAGGCGTTAAGTTCGGTCGAGCCGAACTTTGGATACCCACCACCTCGGGTATATATGTAAACCACCTTTCGTCAAAATCCGGTGAAAAATGCATACATTATGCCCCATAGCAGCTATATCGAAATATGTTCCGATGTGGACCAAATACTTATAAGCACAAGTCATTGTTCAATTGTGTATAAGTGTCTAAGTTTTATTAAAAATGCATTTACTTTCTTTTAAAAAATTCGCAATAACTTTTTGGGCAACCCAATATATCTAAAAATAAACCGATCTGAACCATATACGACACGGCATCTATATCCAAATATGGGCCAAGTTTCAGAAAAATGTCGAAGAGCCTAACACAACACACTGTCCCCAATTTCGGCGAAATCGGACAATAAATGCTCCTTTAATGGCCCCAAAATCTAAAATCGAGAGATCGATCTATATGGCAGCTATATCCAAATCTGAACTGATCTGGGCCAAATTGAAGGAATAAGTCGAGTGGCCTAACTCACAGTCTCAAATTTCAGCAAAATCGGATAATAAATGTGGCTTTTATGCGCCTATGGATCTCCCGAATTTACTTCTTATGCCTCTAGAGGGCCCTATTTGTATCCGATTTAGCAGAAATTGTGCATATAGTGTTTTGCTATGACTTCCAACAACCATGCCAAATATGATCCAAATCGGTTGATAGCCTTATATAGCTGCCTTTTAGGCCGTTCTCCCGATTTAACTTCTAAAATAGTGCACGTTACGTTTCGCTATGGCTTTCAATGGGCGCGCCAAGTATGATCCAAATGGGTTTTTAATCTTATACAGCTCTCCTTAAAAACCAATAAACCAAAAAAAAAAATGGGGGGTATATTAATATCGTCCTATGGTTTGTAACACATTGAAATATTAATCTCAGACCCATCAAAATATATATATTTTCTTGATCGTCTTGAAATTCTCAGTCGATTTAGCCCTGTCCATTCTTCTGTGGAAAGCTTGCAATCTTTCGAAAAAATTAAGCTAGCCGCTTGAAATTTTGCATGAATACTTCCTTTTAGTGTAGATCGGTTGGGATTGCAAATGGGCCATATCGGTCCATGTTTTAACATAGCTGCCATATAAATCCATCCTGGATCTGGACTTCTTGAGCTAAGAAAGATCCAAACCGGTTTTTAATCTAATAAAGGGTGATTTTTTTGAGGTTAGGATTTTCATGCATTAGTATTTGACAGATCACGTGGGATTTCAGACATGGTGTCAAAGAGAAAGATGCTCAGTATGCTTTGACATTTCATCATGAATAGACTTACTAACGAGCAACGCTTGCAAATCATTGAATTTTATTACCAAAATCAGTGTTCGGTTCGAAATGTGTTTCGCGCTTTACGTCCGATTTATGGTCTACATAATCGACCAAGTGAGCAAACAATTAATGCGATTGTGACCAAGTTTCGCACTCAGTTTACTTTATTGGACATTAAACCAACCACACGAATGCGTACAGTGCGTACAGAAGAGAATATTGCGTCTGTTTCTGAGAGTGTTGCTGAAGACCGTGAAATGTCGATTCGTCGCCGTTCGCAGCAATTGGGTTTGTGTTATTCGACCACATGGAAGATTTTACGCAAAGATCTTGGTGTAAAACCGTATAAAAGATGCTGTTGGACGCAACGTTACGGTGAATGGCGATCGCTATCATTCGATGCTCACAAACTTTTTGTTGCCAAAAATGGAAGAACTGAACTTGGTTGACATGTGGTTTCAACAAGATGGCGCTACATGCCACACAGCTCGCGATTCTATGGCCATTTTGAGGGAAAACTTCGGAGAACAATTCATCTCAAGAAATGGACCGGTAAGTTGGCCACCAAGATCATGCGATTTGACGCCTTTAGACTATTTTTTGTGGGGCTACGTCAAGTCTAAAGTCTACAGAAATAAGCCAGCAACTATTCCAGCTTTGGAAGACAACATTTCCGAAGAAATTCGGGCTATTCCGGCCGAAATGCTCGAAAAAGTTGCCCAAAATTGGACTTTCCGAATGGACCACCTAAGACGCAGCCGCGGTCAACATTTAAATGAAATTATCTTCAAAAAGTAAATGTCATGGACCAATCTAACGTTTCAAATAAAGAACCGATGAGATTTTGCAAATTTTATGCGTTTTTTTTAAAAAAAAAGTTATCAAGCTCTTAACAAATCACTCTTTATAACTTCCATATGAACCGAACTTGGATCTTGATTTGTTGAGCCGCTAGAGGGCGCAATTATTATCCGATTTGGCTGAAGTCTTGTACGAAGATATTTGTATGTACTTGCTGTTAACTGTTCAAATCCGTTCATAACCTGATATAGCTCCCGTATAAACCGATCCCGGATCTTGGCTGCTTGAGCCGCTAGAGGGCGCAATTATCATCCGATTTGGGTGAAATTTGGCACAAAGTATTTCGTTTGGACTTTTAACAACTGTGCTAAGTATGGTCCAAACCGGTTCATAACTTGATATAGCTCTCATATAAATTCATATTTCCTGATCATACTTTTTAGCCTACAGAGGGCGCAATTCATAACCGATTTGGCTGAAATTTTGTACAACGAACTGTTAATTTTACTTTTGAGCAACTTTAGGGCACAATTCTTATCCGTTTTGGCTGAGATTTGGCACAATGACTTCTACTTTGGACTCCAATAACCAAACCAAGTATGGCCCCAATCGGTTCATACCTTGGTAGAGATTCTTGGTATTGCTTATGAAGAGATATCAGGCAAAGAACTTGACAAAGGCGATCGATGGCGTGGAGGAGGGTATATACGATTCGGCCCGGTCGAGTATTGCTTATGAAGAGATATCGGGCAAAAAACTTGACAAATTCGATCCATGGCGTGGAGGAGGGTATATAAGATTCGGCCCGTTTTACTTTTACTACTGTCTTTAATATGTTTTTTTTGTGCATATTACTACCAAAAACTACAAATTTGAAAATTCTAGGGTTCTTATGATCACCAATCACAAGAGAACTCATGCTACTCTTCTATGCCGACGACATCGATATCATAGGTCGGTCACCGGAAGTAGTAACTGCAGCCTTTGAAATAATCGAAAGCGAGTCAGTGAAAATGGGTCTGGCAGTAAATGGAGATAAGACGAAATGGATGGTTTCAACTCCCAGAAAGCCTTGCACAACCAAACAGATAAAGAAAATGGAGAAAGTTGGGAACCACAACTTTGAGACAGTCAGAAATAGGTCGGTCATCGGAAGTAGTAACTGCATCCTTTGAAAGAATCGAAAGAGAGTCAGTGAAAATGGGTCTGGCAGTAAATGGAGATAAGACGAAATGGATGGTTTCAACTCCCAAAAAGCCTTGCACAACGAAACAGATAAAAGAATGGAGAAAATTGGGAACCACAACTTTGAGACAGTCAGTAACATGTCGGTTACCGGAAGTAGTAACTGCAACTTTTAGAGAATCGAAAGAGAGTCAGTGAAAATGGGTCTGGCAGTAAATGAAATGATAAGACGAAACTCCCAAAAAGCCTTGCAAAACCGAACACATCAAGAAAATGGAGAAAGTGGAACCACAACTTTGAGACAGTCAGTAACTTTATCTACCTCGGCACCGCCATAACCGAAACAAATGACACCAGTTTTGAGATTAAGCGAAGAATAATACTGGCAAACAGATACTAGTTTGGACTAAGTAAGCAGTTTAGAAACAAGGCCACCTCTCGACAGACGAAGATTACTCTATACAAGACACTGATACTACCCGTGCTGTTATATGGTTCTGAAGCATGGGTACTTGTGAAAGCAGATGAGGCAGTGCTTGGAGTATTTGAGAGAAAGATTCTTCATAAAATATATGGACCAGTTTGCGTTAATGGAGAATATAGGCGACGTATGAATCACGAGGTGTATGACGACGATATCATAGTTACACGCATCAAAATACAACGGCTGCGTTGGCTAGCTCATGTTGTCAGAATGGATGATGAAACTCCAGCGAAGAAGTCTTTTGAAGGCAAACACGGTGGTACACGCAAACCGGGAAGACCAAAAGCCCGATGGAAAGATCAAGTGGCGGAAGACACCTCGAAACTTGGTGTCAGAGATTTTAGATTGAGCGCTTTTCTACGTTCGGCTGTGGAACAAATATTCTGCCATAGCTAATTAAAGTAAGGTAAAGTGTTCATATTTCAATATTTCAGTTTTCAAAATTTTTGCGTAGATTTTGGTTGTTATCAAAAATAATTTATTTGTAATTAGTACCATTTTTAGTACCTTTTTAAGTACCAATAATTTTTTAATTTATCTAATCGTAAGGCTAGTTTCATCAAATTCTTTCTTGACCTTTCATTTAAAACATGCATATTTTTGTAACGTATGAAGTCGGTCATACTTGTCGCCGTTCCACCCTATTATACTCATTCATCATTTGCACTTTGCTATGCATAGGTGCATAATACAGCCAATGAAGATGATGACGATGATTAGTTGGCTAAAGGCAAAACTACTTAAAGTATTAAACAACTGTAAAAGAGTTCACATTGGTATTCTGACTGCATAGTCATTTGGATGTTGATTGAAGTAAAGCAAAGCAGGGGAAGGGAGAAGGGGTGGTTGCCACTTGAAGTTTGCGCTGGCCACTCGAATAAGCGGTAGCCACAAAAATAACTGAGGTAACATACCTAAATGCGACTACTACACGAATTGTTGGCAAAACTTAATCCTTTTGACAAAAGAGCACAATGCAAATACAAAAGACTACTCTTCTCATCATTGCTATAGTAGCCGTCGCAGAGACGCTAACAGGCAAATTACAAATGGTCTTACATACAAAATGCCATGAAATGCAATTAGGCCTTAAAGAGATTCCCCAGGCTCATGGAGGGAAAGTGGGAGGATAAACTACCAGAGGATAGAAATTCATACCAACTGGCGGCAGTTTTCAGACAACTATTATTGGCCAATGACTAGCAATGGAGGGGGCCACAAACAAAGAGACGACGGCTCAGGCCTATTTTGTGTAATGTTATTACTTTCTCCCCTTTCAAAGTGTGCCTTTGCCTTCTATCCTAAATATATCTTATTGTCATTTAAGCGGTAGAATGGACGGACAGACCTATGAACGTATGAATGACACAAGCAGCTAATATTGAAATGTTGATTGCAACTAAAACTTCTACTCTATGTCTTTTGATTTGTAACAAAATACATACATATGTGTGGTGTTGTTGTTTGTCAATGGATATGGGGTATTTTATAACAAAAACAAAGGGAGATGTGCAAATGTGTAGGAAAAAAAACTTGCATTAAAAACTTTTAATATGACAATAATCGAAAGTTGGAGTAAGAAAGAGACATCAAAGAGGTCGAGGTTAAGAACATGGTAATTTTTTCGCATTTTATATCTATTGCTTTGAATCAGTTTGTGCTCTCTGTTTCATCATGGAATTGCTCATACATCTATTGTTATTCTCCCCTACTCACTCTCCTGCATTAATATAATATCTTTGAAGACTTCAGGCCTTATTTTGTATATGGCTTGACTTTTGTAGGAGTGCTTGCAAAACGCCTTTTGCCTAATGACAAACAGTATGAAAATTAAGTCTGGCGTTTGTTTGCTCTTTTACATAAATTTTGCAACTGCTACAAGTCCATCAACTAAAGACGATGGTGATGATGTCTTCATAGCAGTAAGCCCAATGAAGTTATGGTGGAATCCTAACAATTTTTAATTGGTTTTGATTGATTTTTGTTCATGTCCATAGGCCTACAAGAAGAGACAGGAATATAGAATGCAGCCTAAAGAAATGCATTTTCATGGCACATTGGCTAAGAGAAATTATTGTGGGATTAAAGGCAACCAACAAAAAATTTTCATAAGGAAGCCAAATTGAGGGCTCATCTAGAAGTTATTGGTTTGTTTGTTGTAGGTTTTAAGATATATTTGTTTGTTAAAAGAATATAAAAGCTCTATTTAAAGTTTTGAAATTAAACTTTGGTTAACTTGGTTTGCTTTGTGTAAACATAAACTCTTTGAGCCACTGTCAGCATAAACATTGTCTTAGGCCATCAATCACAATTTAATTGCAAGGCCAATATCTCTCTTGGTACAAAAAAAAAAAAACAATCATTACAATCACAATCACAATCATTTGCCTTAATGTAATTTAATAACAATTTGTTTATTCTGCATTTTTTCACAAGTATTTCCTTTTTGTTATGTTTACACATTTGCAGGTAATTAAGGGAATTTGTAACTAGAATTTAGAAAGTGCATATGTATTATTTTCGTAGAAAAATTAAGAGAAAATGTTTAAGGCACACACAGTATTTGAAAGTCAAAATAAAATACGTCATGCAAAATTTCAGCCAAATCGGAGTCAAGTCCCCAGATCGGTTTATATGATAGCTATATCAGGTTATGGGCCGATTTGAACCCTACTTGGCACAGTTGTTGGATATCATACTTCGTGCAAAATTTTATTCAAATCGGATAAGAATTGCGGCCTCTAGTGGCTCAAGAAGTCAAGATTCAAGATCGGTTTATATGGCAGCTATATCAGGTTATTGACCGATTTGAACCTAATTAAGCTCAGTTGTTGAAAATCATAGCGAAACACGTCGTGCAAAATTTCATTTCAATCGGATGAGAATTGCGCCCTCTAGAGGCTCAAGAAGTCAAGAGCCAAGATAGGTTTATATGACAGCTATATCAAAACATGGACCGATATGGCCCATTTACAATCCCAACTGACCTACACTAATAAAATGTATGTATGCGTGTTTTCGACAGACAGACGGACGGACGGACCGACGAACGGATAGACGGACGGACATGGCTAGATCGACATATGGGGTCTCAGACGAATTTTTCGAGTAGTTACAAATATAATGATGAAATTAGTATACCCCCATCCTATGGTGGAGGGTATAAAAATCAGCAAAATACTATGCAGCGTTTTTTAGCGTGTGAACTCAAATGGCTGACAAAGGTCTAGCTACATGTCTTGTTTTTAGTTCGCTTGTGCCGTAATACCATAAGTTTAATTATATTTTCATTAAAGGCCTGCAAAAACCACGTTTTTGTGTAATGGAGCCTTCCTTCAAAAACTATTGCGTTAGTTGCGCATTGTCATCATTAATCGCGAATCGAAACAACCATGATGACATATGATGCTTTGGCATTCTCTATACTACTGTTGTCAAATTTGATGTGTTTGTTTGTACATAAAGCCAACAAAATTCCAACATTTATTTTCGTGCTCATTCATAACACATCTCACTGTCCCAAATTTTGGCAAAATCGGACAATAAATGCGCCTTTTATGGCCCCAAAACCTTAAATCTAGAGATCGGTCTATATGGCAGCTATATTCAAATCTGGACCGATCTGGGCCAAATTGAAAAAGGATGTTGAAGGGCCTAACACAACTCACTGTCCCAAATTTTGGTAAAATCAGACAATAAATGCGCCTTGTATGGGCGCTAGACCTAAAATCGAGAGATCCGTCTATATGGCAGCTATATCCATATCTGGACCGATCTGAGCCAAATTAAAGAAAGATGTCGGGGGCTCTAACGCAACTCACTGTCTCAAATTTCAGCAAAATCGGACAATAAATGCGCCTTTTATGGGCGCAAGACCTTAAATCGAGAGATCGGTCGATATGGCAGCTATATCCAAATCTGGACCGATCTAGGCCAAATTAAAGAAAGATGTCGAAGACCCTAACACAACTCACTGTCTCAAATTTCAGCAAAATCGGATAAAAAATGTGGCTTTTATGGGCCTAAGACCCAAAATCAGCGGATCGGTCTATATGCGGTCCATTATCGAACTTAACCTGCTTATGAACAATAAAAGAATCTGTGCAAAGTTTCAGCTCAATACCTCTATTTTTAAAGACTGTAGGGTAATTTCAACAGACAGACGATGGGTAAATAGTTGTTGGGTAAATTGGGTAAATACCCGGTTATTTTCCCATATGGATGATTTCTTATTATTTTTTGTATATAAACCTGACCTTCTGTTCTCATAAAATTGGGGTTGCCCAAAAAGTAATTGCGGATTTTTTAAAAGAAAGTAAATGCATTTTTAATAAAACTTGGAATGAACTTTAATCAAATATACTTTTTTTACACTTTTTTTCTAAAGCAAGCTAAAAGTAAAAGAAGAAAGAATGCAATTACAGAGTCACAAGCTGTGAAAAAATTTGTCAACGCCGACTATATGAAAAATCCGCAATTACTTTTTGGGCAACCCATAGTTACATATAGCCGCTATATAGACCGATCTCCAGACTTAAAGTCTTGAGGCAATAAATTCGTAATCTTTCATCCGATTTCGATGAGAATTGGCACAGTGAGTACAAATCGGACCATATTTGAATATAGCTGCCGTATGCACCTATCTCCAGACATAGCGTATTGAGCCGATAAAAGTTGTATTTTTCATCCGATTTTGATAAAATCTGAAACAGAAAGTTATGGTACCTCTCTACATATTTATGTTGAACATCGTCCAGATCTTATTATATTTGGTACAGCTGCCATATACACCGATACCGCGATATAGAGTATTTATCCCATAAAAGGAGCATTTTTATCCGATTTCGATGAAATTTGAAATAGCGAGCTTTGGTACCCCTCCACACCTTTTTCTTGAATATCGTACAGATTGGACCATATTTGGATATAGCTGCCATACAGACCGATCTCCCGATATAGAGTTTTGAGCCCAGTTTCCTCCGATTTTGATGAAATTTGGAACTCACTGTTCATTGTTTTGATCTGAACGATATTCAACAAAAAGATGTAGGGGGTTACCAAAGCTCACTATTTTAAATTTCATCGAAATCGGATAAAAAATTCTCCTATAATAGGCTCAATACAATATGTCTGGAGATCGGTGTATATAGCAGCTATCAATCTTGAATAAAAATACTTAGTTGGAGTGACGAATCGGCCTATATCGCAGCAATATCCAAATATGGTCCGATCTGTACGATATCCAACAAAAAGGTGTAGAGGTCTACCAAAACTCATTTCATCAAAATCAGATTAAAAATGCTCCTCTTATGAGCTCGATACTCTATATCGGAAGATAGGTCTATATGGCAGCTATATCCAAATATGGTCCGATCTGGCCCACATTCAACAAATAGAAGTAGGGGTCTAGCAGAACTCAATGTGGATACAGCTGCCATATAGACCGATTAAGGGTCTGAAGCCCCTAAAAGCTGCATTTATTTACCCGATTTCGCTGAAATTTGCAATATTGAGTTGATTAAAGCCTCCCAATATCCGGCTTTAAAATGGTTCAGATCGGTCTATACTCAGATATAGCTGCCTTACATACCGATCTGCCGGTTTAGGGTCTAAAGCTCATAAAAACAGCATAATTACTCGATTGCGATGAAAATTGAGACAGTGAGTTATTCTAAGCCTCCCGTCATCGGACCCTAATATGGACCAGATCGGATCATATTTCGTTATATGTAGCTGCCATATACACCGATTTACAGATTTAGGGTCTTAAGCCCATAACAGTTGCATTTATTAACCGATTTGGCTGAAATTGGAAACAGTGGGATGAATTAAATCTACCGACATTCATATTGAAAATGGTCTACATCGGACCATATTTTGATATAGCTGTCATATAGACCAATCCGCTAATAAAGGGTCTTAAACTTATAAAAGTTTTTTTTATTACCTGACTTCGCAGCAATTAAGAATAGTGCGTTGGATAAAGCCTTCCAATGTTTGAACCCGAAATAGTCTAGACCGGACTATGTTTAGATATAGCCGCCACATAAGCCGATCCACTGATTTAGGGTCTTAAGCCGAAAAAAAAGCCGCATTTATTACCCGATTTCGCTGAAATTTCAAACAGTTTTCCAGTTTTCAAGCTTCCCGTCATTAGACCAGGATATGGGCAGAATACACCTAAAATACCGGTACGCGTGCTTAACATTTAAATAGTTTAAACGCTGCTAAGATTGTCGTACCATCACTGTCGTGCAGGACATATGAATAGATAAGAACATAGGGTGGCTATTCATCCACTTACTGGCTCATTTCTCTTGTATATCAATCCTGTTAATTTTTTAATGAGATATTTTGGTTATAGTTTATCTACCGTTCTATCTGTTGAGTTTTGGAATTTTAGTATTCCTTGGTCTTTATCCTTGAGTTCTTGTTGACATTTCCTAAAACGCTTCATATAGATAAACTATAGATAAACTTTTGTAAAAATGTATGTTAAAATAAGCCCACATACTTCGAAGTTTCAACACTCACAACTTAAAGAGGGCTCTCATTGAGCTCAGAATATAGAAAACTTTGGTCCCCTGTATGGGGGTGGCATAACAAAACGCAAAAATAAAAAAGAAATGCGTAAAACATTACGCCATGGCTTGGTTATGTAGTAAGCAATTTATGCTCACATGGCACTAATATGCCAACGTAAGTATGAGCAAGTTCACACACGCACACTCACATGAACTTCTATTTCAATTAATTTCAATTTTTATTACATTTCAATATTTCTCGAACAATTGATTGCAGCTCGATTATGAATATCGAGTCTTAATGTGATGGAGTGCTGTTTTCTGTTCCTTTTGGTTTGCCCCTTCTTCGGAACTCTGCTGTTCTTTTCATTGTTCTGCTAGGGCTAGTTGTGAGTGTTTTCTTTTTTTCCTTCCTCTCGTGTAACCCTTCGTGTGTACTCCTCTCACCAGCGCAAGTGGTTTATTTCGTTTTCTATTTTTACTAGTCTCACATGTTAAGGAAGTATAGACGCAGTTTCAGAGCATAGCCACAGTTGCTGAGATGCTCACGATGTTGATGAGGCCAATGATGATGGAGATGGAAATTCTGCATTATGAGGCGTTTTAAAGGCATAAATTAGAATTTTTATTATGGAAGTTTGCTGCAAATATGCCCCATTGCAATGTGCCTCACTGAGAGTGGTGGCAGCAAGAACAATTCCAAGTGATTAACATACTTTTTTGCAGTTGCCCCCCTTCAGCTTCAACTTTTTCTTTTCTACTCAAGAGTTTTAGCAGTGGGGCTTTACTCTCATGGTGATGTGGCATGTGAAACGCATTGCTGAGGACGGGCCACCCCAAGCTCAGCTCAGTTTAATAAAGATCTCAATCTTTATCTGTCATATTACGTCCGTTATTTATATACCAACATACTTGTTAATTTTACAACTCATTTGTTAAACAAATATGCGTAAGCTAAGAATGAAAAAAACTAGAGTTCAAGAGGAGGGTGAAAGTCAAGGCCTCCTTTAAAAAGGCCTGGAGATAAGAAAATTTCAATGTATCCAGTCAGATTTTCTTGGAAAATATAAGCTTTGAAAATTTTTTCTATGGAACTAAAAGGTTGACAACATTTTCCGCAGCAATAAAAAAAAAATCAACATTCGAAAAATTCTAATTCGTTGATCTATTTAGGCATTAGGTCCTTGATTAAAAGACAAGGTTTCTTGTACTTTCAAAACGTAGATCCAGGATCATATATAAATACAACAAGTAAAAGCGTGATGAGCCGAGTCTTGGGAACCCACCACCATGGATTCTGCCAAAAATGTATACAAAATAAAAGTTGTAGGGCATACATTTATTCTACATACCAAACTTCTGTCAAACCAGCAAAAATTAAAGCTCTAGGAACCGAACAAGGATGATCGAGAGACCGATTGAAATGAGAGCTATATCAGGTTATAGACCGATTTTGCCCGTATCTGGCACAGTTCTTGGAAGTCATAACAAAACTCCACATGCAAAGTTTCAGCCAAATCGAACAAAAAATTGCGGCTTGTAAGGGCTCAAGAAGTCAAATCGGGCGTCCGGTTTATATTAGAGCTATATCGGGTTATAGACCGATTTGAACCGTACTTGACACAGCTGTTGCAAGTTATAAAATAACACCACGTGTAAAATTTCAGCCAAATCGGACAAAAATTGCGGCTTCCAGGGGCTCAAGAAGTCACATCTGGAGACCGGTTTATATGGGAGCTATATCAGGTTTTATTCCGATTCGGATCGTACTTGGCACAAATGTTGGAGGTCATAACGGAGCACTACATACAAAATTTCAGCCAAATCGGACAAAAAATGCGGCTTCCAGGGGCTCAAGAAATCAAATCGGGAGATCGGTTTATATGGGAGCTATATCAGGTTATAGACCGATTTTAGCCGTACTTAACACAGTTGTTGGAAGTCATAACAGAACGCCACATGCCAAGTTTCAGCCAAATCGAACAATTGAGGCTTCCAGGGGCTCAAGAAGTGGAATCGGGAGACCGGTTTATATGGGAGCTATATTAGGTTATAGACCGATTTGAATCGTACTTGGCACAGTTATTGGAAGTTATGAAATAACACCACGTGCAAAATTTCAGCCAAATCGGACAAAAATTGCGGCTTCCAGGGGCTCAAGAAGTTAAATCGGGAGATCGGTTTATATGGGAGCTATATCAGGTTATAGACCGATTTGAACCGTACTTGGCACAGTAGTTGGAAGTTAGAACAAAATTTTACATCCAAAATTTCACCAAAATCGAACTAAAATTGCGGCTTGCAAGGGTTCAAAGAGTCAAATCGGGAGATCGGTTTATATGGGAGCTATATCTAAATCTCAACCGATATGACCCATTTGCAATACTCAAAGACCTTCGTCGATATTAAGTATCTGTGTGAAATTTCAAGCGGCTGGCTTTTCGTGTTCGACGTCTATCGTGATAGCGACAGACGGACGGACGGACATGGCTCGATCGATTCAGAACGACGACTCGATCAAGAATTATATATACCTTATGGGGTTTAGACGAATATTTCAAGGTGTTACAAAGGGAATGACTAGATTAGTATACCCCCATTCTAAGGTGGTGGGTATAAAAATACCACGAACATATTATCCGATTTCGCCTAAATTTGAGATATTGAGTTGACTAAAGCCTCCCAAAACCCTGTATTCAGATATAGATGCAGTATAAACCGAGCTGCCGTTTAAGGATCTGAAGCCCATAAAACTTTATTTATTACCCGATTTCGCTGCAACTCTAAATAGTCAGTTATTTTAAACCTCCCTACATCTGACCCAAATATGGTTCAGATAGGAAGCTTTCAAGATTTAGCTGCCATATAGACCGATCTGTCGATTAAGCGCCTGAAGCTCATAAGAGCTTTATTTTTCACCAGATTTCGTTGAAATTTGAAATAGTGAGTTGTTTTAAGCCTCCCTACATTCGATCCAGATCAGACTATATAGATATATATGCCTCATAGACCTTCCGTCCGTCAGTCTGTCTATCGAAAGCACGCTATCTTTCGAAGGAGTAAAGCTAGGCGCTTGAAATTTTGCACAAAATCTTTTTATTAGTGTTGGTCGGTTGGGATTGTAAATGGGCCATATCGGTCCATGTTTTGATATAGCTGCCATATAAACCGATCTTCTTGGCCTCTAGAGGGAGCAAATCTTTCCCGATTTGGCTAAAATTTGGCATGACGTGTTTTGCTATGACTTCCAACAACTGTACCAAGTATAGTGGAAATCGGTTAATAATCGGTTCATAGTCATATGAACCGATCTGGGGTCTTGACTTCTTGAGCCTCTAGAGGGCGCAATTCCTATCCGATTTGGCTGGAACTTGGCATGACGTGTTTCGTTATGATTTCCAACGACTGTACTTAGTATGATTCAAATCGGTCCATAATCTGATATAGCTGTCATATATACCGATCTGGGATCTTGACTTCTTGAGCCTCTAGATGGCATAATTGTGATCCGATTTGGCTGAAATTTTGTAAAACGGCTTCTCCCATAACCTACAACATACGTGTCAAATATGGACTGAATCGGTTTATTGCCTGATACAGCTCCCATATAAATCGATCTCCCTTTTTTATTTCTTGAGCCTCTAGAGGGCGCAATTCCTATCCAAGTTGGCTGAAACTTGGCATGATGTGTTTCGTTATGATTTCCATTGACTGTAGTTAGTATGATTCAAATTGGTCCATAACCTAATATAGCTGTCATATAAACCGATCTGGGATCTTGACTTTTTGAATTGGCTGAAATTTTCTAAAACGGCTTCTCCCGTTAACTTCAACATACGTGTTAAATATGGTCTGAATCGCTCTATAGCCCATATAAACTGATCTCCCTATTTTACTTTTTGAGTCCCTAAAGGGACTTCTACTATGGTGTCCAATACTCATTTCAATTACGGTCCGAATCGGACCATAACTTGATATAGCCTCAATAGCATAGCAATTTTTATCTTTTATCCTTTGTTACCCCAAAAAGAGATACCGGGAAAAGAACTCGACAAATGCGGTTCATGGTGGTGGGTTCCCAAGATTCGTCCCGGCCGAACTTAGCACGCTTTTACTTGTTATTATTATTTTTTTTCCTTTAATTTTTCATTTCCAATTAAAGCTAAGCACAAAATTTCACGGTTTATTTTCCTATGGGGCCTTAAATAATTCTGCTAAGCTCTTCATTTAGCCGCTGTTATTGGCTGCAGCATATTGGCAGCAAGACGGAAAAGTTTTGAGGAGTTTTTTGCAAGGGTTTTGTGCCAAGTTTGGTTGAGAACCAGTTTATGGGATACAAGTATACAGCATGCTATGCCTGCCATCCATGCTTCAATGATGGGGTTATGAAAATGGATTCTAAATTAGCAAATATTGATGAGTATCTTAAGAACATTACAAACAACTTAATTCTGAAGCAAATACCCATCATAATCATCATCAGCGTTTAGAGCATAAAACTCTATGTTTGCATAGAAATGCAATTGGTGTACACAGGGAAAAAATGGGTACAAGAGGAAAAATTTATTAAATATTTATATCACTCGTACTGAGTTAAGAAGACAGAGGTTATGTATTCATGGTAGGTATGCCATTTGAGGCACCACTGTGGCAAAAGGAAAACTTTAAACTATTAGTTTGAAAATCGAAAAACCATTTCTACCATACTCGATGGGATTCTCCAATGAGTCATCTAAATGATATAAAAAAGATTGCCGCCGACATTCGATCCTGGGCACATGGAGCCGTTGTCGTTGTCTAGCGTTCGAAGCCATTAATACAACTTCCAACAGGTGCACAGAATCATGTGTATACCATGGGAGTAGTGTAATTCTGTAGACAAAAACCTGCCATTACATAAAAACACATGCATTGGGAAAAAGTACGGCTAATAGACAGGGTTGTCGAGGGTGGTTAATGTGGAATTTGTATCATAGAGGCATTTTCGCTATAAATTCGTTACAAGTACAACATACAAATGTACGGCCCTTGAAGCCTTCACACTTAATATGGCTGATGAGTAATTCTAAACCAAATTACGAAACGCGTACCATAGTGGTTGGTTTGTTTTGCGATCTCTGGCTTTGCTTTTCCATTTGCAAAGAAAAACATCTCCTATCATTGAGCTCGTCGGAGTCCACCGTAGCGCAGAGGTTAGCATGTCCACCTATGACGCTGAACGCCTGGTTTCGAATCCTGGCGAGACCAGCAGAAAAATTGTAAGCGGTGGTTTTCCCCTCCTAATGCTGGCACCATTTGTGAGGTACTATGCCATGTAAAACTTCTTTCCAAAGAGGTCTCGCACTGCGGCACGCCGTTCGGACTCGGCTATAAAAAGGAGGCCCCTTATCATTGAGCTTAAACTTGAATCGGAGTGCACTCATTGATATGTGAGAAGTTTGCCCCTGTTCCTTAGAGGAATCTTCATGGGCAATATTTGCATTTGCATCATTGAGCTCGCCTCGAAAGAGATACAAACAAAAATTGAAAAATTTCTCAAAATTCGATACAAAAGTAAGACCTATTGTAGAAGTTTTGTAACATATATGAGGACAGACGAGCAAGGCTATATTGTATGAGGAACTCAATCTTATATGATGACCCTGGCCATGTATTTCTTCTCTTTTCTTGGAGGACACACTTTTTTCATTTTAACCCCCTTTTTCACCTCACTATTTTTCCCAGTGTTTTCTTTTTTTTTTCATCATTTCATATCATTAAAAGATGACCACCCATGATTAGTATGCCTTGGACTTGCATGCAGCAAAATAAACTGCCAACAAAACAGGTGGCAGATATAAACGCCACCATTAAAGCCTCCTCTGTTCATTTAACCACCACCTGCATCCAATTGTTAGCCAATCATCGAATAATGAAGTCTTCATTTTGATATCTTCGACAAAATGAGACAAAATTGAATAGTGGCGCAAAGCAATTTTAATGCAAATGAACACTGGCGATTTCATAGCCTCAATATGGGGATTGGAAAATGGCTATAAAGAAGGTGATAATCTTTCTCGTAGCATAAAAAGGTGGTGTAGAGATAGAGGGGGAAAAGGGAGTTGCAAGTACATGTTTAACTAGAACTATAATTTTTATGGATTTTTGTTTACTTGCATGGCAGTTGGTTGAGAAGTACTAGCAAAATGGGGGAAGGAACGCCTATGGACATTGATGAAGAAAACGTCGAGCAACAGACATTTTTTAAGACCTGGAATCTTACAAAGCAAATGCTCCCTGTATTTGTTTGGCATCAAGAAATGTCCCTTCTATACAGCCAAAGCTAAAGTGTAGGAACCCCACAAACATTAATCGTGACTGTCCAAATATCTTTAAAATAAAAATTACTTTACTTCAGACTTTAACATAAATTCCCCATATTTCCTTAAATTTTTTTGGAACTCGGCAAAATATTTCTTCATTTACAGTGACTGACGACCTATCTATCACCCACATTAATTAAAGCACAAAACGTGAGCCTAAAGTCAGTCAAGGCGTGTATTGCGTGCGTGAGGTTCCTCCTCCTGTAGTAATGTTCGCTTGCTTATTGTTGCTTTTCTAGAATTGTGCAGCAACAGCGTCCACATTTTGGAGGGGGTGTTCCCCCATTCTCTTCTACTCTAAAACAAATCGGTAGCAATAGCATTTCCATGTTGGTCGTAAGAATGTCGTAAAAGTATTTTTATTGCATTTGCTTACATTTTATGATACACACGCACTCCCAGCTGACTATTTCCCCTGATATTTGAAATCTGTGTGAACTCCACTCTCCTCTGCACATCACCTATGGCTTTAGAGGAGGATATGAAATGAAAATGAAATGTTGGAATTTATAAAATGTTTAGTCAGCATTCATGTTCTCGAGGTTGCAGCCCACCTTAATGATAAACATTTCATTTGCATGTAGTAGGGTCGTAGAGTTAGTTATGGTATAGCTTGCTCTGTTAAGGCTGTAGATAAAGGAATTTTTATTTAATTGGGCAGTTTTTTTTAGAAATGTGTTAGTAGCGAAAGGATTATAGCAGATTTTATCAATTGCAAAAGTTCAAAATATTGACTTAATAAGGTTTGAGCAAACTACAAGCCATTCAAGGGTTTTTTGAAAACAAATATTTACGGAGACAATTTACCATTTGAAAATAGCAAAAAAACATACCAGCTGGGAATTAAAAAAATCTGAAATTCCTTAGGAATCTGGAATAACTTAGGAATTTGGGATTCTTTAGGAATCTGGGACCCTTAGGAGTAGGGGGTTCCTAAGGAATGGTGGATTCCTAAGGAATGATGGATTCCTAAAGAATGGTGGATTCTTTGAGAATCGTGGATTCCTAAGGAATGGTGGATTCTTTGAGAATCGTGGATTCCTAAGGAATGGTGGATTCTTTGAGAATCGTGGATTCCTAAGGAATGGTGGATTTCTAAGGAATCGTGTATTTTTAAGGAATCGGGGATTTCTAAGGAATCGTGGGGATTACGTAGGAATCGGGGATTCCTTAGGAATCGGGGATTCCTTAGGAATCGGGGATTCCTTAGGAATCGGTGATTCCTTAGGAATCGGTGATTCCTTAGGAATCGGTGATTCCTTATCAATCGGGGATTCCTTAGGAATCGGGGATTCCTTAGGAATCGGGGATTCCTTAGGAATCGGGGATTCCTTATGAATCGGGTATTCCTTAGGAATCGGAGATTCCTTAGTTAGGAATCTTGGGAATCGAGGATTTCTTCGGAATCGTAGATTCCTTGGGAATCGGGGATTCCATAGGAATCGGGGATTCCATAGGAATCGGGGATTCCATAGGAATCGGGGATTCCATAGGAATCGGGGATTCCATAGGAATCGGGGATTCCATAGGAATCGGGGATTCCATAGGAATCGTGGATTCCTTAGGAATCGTGGATTCCTTAGGAATCGTGGATTCCTTAGGAATCGTGGATTCCTTAGGAATTGTGGATTCTTTAGGAATCGTGGATTCCTTAGGAATCGTGGAGTCCTTAGGAATCGTGGATTCCTTAGGAATCGTGGATTCCTTAGGAATCGTGGATTCCTTAGGAATCGTGGATTCCTTGGGAATCGTGCATTCCTTGGGAATCGTGGATTCTTTGGGAATCGTGGATTCCTTAGGAATGGTGAATTCCTTAGGAATCGTGGATTCCTTGGGAATCGTGGATTCCTTGGGAATCGTGGATTCCTTGGGAATCGTGGATTCCTTGGGAATCGTGGATTCCTTGGGAATCGTGGATTCCTTGGGAATCGTGGATTCCTTGGGAATCGTGGATTCCTTGGGAATCGTGGATTCCTTGGGATTCGTGGATTCCTTGGGAATCGTGGATTCCTTGGGAATCGTGGATTCCTTGGGAATCGTGGATTCCTTGGGAATCGTGGATTCCTTGGGAATCGTGGATTCCTTGGGAATCGTGGATTCCTTGGGAATCGTGGATTCCTTAGGAATCGTGGATTCCTTAGGAATCGTGGATTCCTTAGGAATCGTGGATTCCTTAGGAATCGTGGATTCCTTAGGAATCGTGGATTTCTTAGGAATCGTGGATTTCTTAGGAATCGTGGATTCCTCAGGAATCGTGGATTCCTTAGGAATCGTGGATTCCTTAGGAATCGTGGATTCCTTAGGAATCGGGGATTCCTTAGGAATCGGGGATTCCTTAGGAATCGGGGATTCCTTAGGAATCGGGGATTCCTTATGAATCGGGGATTCCTTACGAATCGTGGATTCCTTAGGAGGAATGGGATTCCTCAGAAATCTGAAATTTTATTTTTTGAACCTGGGATTCCTTTGGAATCTAGGATGCCTCAAGAATCTGGAATTATTTAGGTATTTGAGACTCCTTGCGAATCTGGGATTCCTTACGAATTTGGGATTCTTAACGAATCTGGGATTCCATAGGGATCTGATACAATCTTAAGAGATGCCTTAGGGAACTGCGACTTCTTACATCCAAAAAAATTAGTCTGCAAATACTTTCGGCTGACATTAAAGTAAACCTTTAAACTTTTTAATAAATTAATTAAAAATTTTTGAGCCTTTGTGAACTTTTGAAAAAAAAAATGTTTGCCATTTAGGAACAAATGGCCCATTCCTATTATCAGCACACTTTCTGCTAATACAGGAAACATTTTTGCTGTACTTACTAACAAATTTCTCTGAGTGTAGGAATCTGAGATTCCTAAGGAAGCTAGGATTCCTAAGGAATCTAGGATTCCTGAGGAATATGGTATTTCTAAGGAATTTGGGAATTCGATCGGGATTTGTAGGGAATCTTGGATTCATATGGGGATCTGGGATTCCTAAGGATTCTGCCATTCAAAGAATCTGGAATTCGTAAGGAATCTGAGTTTCCTTAGGAATCTGATATTCCTGAGGAATCTGGGATTCCTGCGGAATCTGTGATACCTGCGGAATCTGGTATTCCTGAGGAAGTTGGGAATCCGAACGAATTTGAATTTCTTAAGAATCTGGGATTTCTAAGGAATGTGGGAATTGTAAGGAATCTTGGATTCGTAGGGGATCTGCGATTTGATTGAGTAGGAATCTAAGAATCCAAACGAATTTGGAATTCCTAAGGAATCTGGGATTCCTAAGAAATCTGGGATTCCTAATTCATCTCGGATTCCTAAGGAATCTGGAATTCCTAAGGAGTCTGGGATTACTAAGGAGTCTGTAATTCCTTGGGAATCGGGGATTCTTAATGAATCAAAATGCAAATTTTGTCCATGAACTTCTCACATTTCAATGAGTGCAGTCCGTTTCAAGCTCAATGATAAGGGGCCTCCTTTTTTATAGCCGAGTCCGAACGGCGTGCCGCAGTGCGACATCTATTTGGAGAGAAGTTTTACATGGCATAGTACCTTACAAATGTTAGCAGCATTAGGAGGGGAAAACCACAGTTGACAATTTTTTCTGATGGTCTCGCCAGGATTCGAACCCAGGCGTTCAGCGTCATAGGCGGAAATGCTAACCTCTGCGTTACGGTGGCCTCCATTTATTCCTTAAAGAAGCCTTAAAATTCTAATTCCTCAAAGAAACAGGGATGCTAAAAGAATCTGTGATTCTTAAGGAATCTGGGTTTCCTAAGGAATCTGGAATTCCTAAGGAATTTAGAATTCCTATGGAATCTGGAATTTCTGTGGGATTCTTTATTCAGATTATTTTTTTACCTTTTCTAGCTAGGGTATCACAAAGAAAGATACGAAACAATTTCCTGCGCTTTTCGATTTCGAACCTCTGTATGGTGTAGGGCATAAAAAATCGAAAATATCTCTCTAGGTGAATGTTTCATAAAATTTTGGATTTGTGTACCCGCTTCATACGAAATGAATTTTTTTTTGTTTATTTCATTTAATGTGTCAAATATTTTTTGGAAGCATCACTATCATCATCATTATCCTGTTGCTTTAATGCGTTTCCACCAACTTCGATTTGTTTGTGACTTCCAAACTCAATACTCCCCAAATGATTCTCACTAAAATTCATTTATTTTATGGCTTAAATGCTACTGCTGCATGCTGTTACAACAATTACTTTTCGTGTTTATTGAGAAAAAACAAAAAATGCCCCACCAAAAAAAATGTTTCTTAATTTGTCTAAAAATGAGGATTATCTCCTCGGAAAGAACAAAAACGCAAAGGAACTAAACAAACTTCAAGAGCATTGAAGCAAAGGCATGGAGGCATGAACTTCAATGGAGGGCACACTGCTACTTGTTGTTGGTGCTGCCTGTGTGGTTGATGATAATTCTGTTGAACATGAAAACCTAGGGTGTCGGCAACATTTACTCAAACTATCATGCCACACAGCATAGCACAGCGAAACAACAAGTTGCGACTCATACTTGGGTGGCAATGAACAGAAATCTGGCCTCTACTGAAGTTGCCAGCTAAATTAAAGTGTAAGTATGTGGCTACATGGGTGTATGTGAGTGAGTGTTGTTATATTTTGTGGTGTGATCTATCTTCCATCAATTTGGCTATAATTTTTGGCTTATTCCATAACTTTTGTGTGTGGAGTGGAAGGAGACATTTAAGATGTTGTCCTTGCTTATGTTATGCCATCAAGAAACTGGGCTCTTGTTTGTATAGTCCACGTTATCCTTTTATGACTAAAAGTCCTAAAAATGTGTGTAACTTGCCCAGCTAAATTATGCTTACGTTTTACGAGCAGAAAAATCTTGGAAAATGCGTCTGTCTTTGTAGCTGGCCTTCTTGCGTGGTTCACATTTTCGTTTTGTGTTTTTTTTTTTTTTGGTTGCTTGTCTTTGTCATCAAAGCCAGCTCGTCGTGATGCCAAAATTGATGACCATAATCTCTGATGCTCGTATTACAATGTCCATAACATCGGCATCTCAGCTCCAGCTCCTCATCCTCGTCATCATCATCATCTTGGTATGTTTCAGCATCCGTCCATAATACCATAGCACATTGCGTTTGACAATATTCATTACAACATTGCCACCAACCATTCATTCGCGTCTTATGCGATGCGCTTTACAAATATTGCAGCTTATAATTCAACAGCTTTGTTGTCCTTCGACCCTTACCCGCCACTCTTTTTTAGCCTCCGCCCTTGGTCTGGTCACACTTGTTTGTTTTTATTTAACGACGATAGCAATTCCTAGCTTCCCTTATAGGGCTGGGCTGGTTGCTTATGGACCACGTTGTTGTCACTTTACTGTGACTGTGCTGCATGATGTGTGGTGTGTTTTTGTGTGCGTTTGAGTAGCATGGCATGTTACTCATTATTCATAAGCCACATTTGCCATGCAGCATATTTTATGCTTTAATGTGTCAAATCATACATCAGCATTTGTTTTATATGAATGTGCAGAATGTGTATTAGGGTGAATTGAAATGTCAACAAAAATGTAATGGGAGAAAAAGTGTAAAATGAAAATCATAGGCATCACGCTCATTGGTAAAAAACACATGGGGAGATCTGCCCTCTGACCTACCCTGCAGCCTTTTTGGTGGAACAGTGAGAAGACTTATACAGACTGCGAGGAGGCTCTATAAGAGGGGGAATAAGACCAAGCTGTGAGCGGCCAGGGAATCCCTGTAGAAGCACAAGAGCGAGATGAAATAGTCCAAGAGGGCCTCATGGGTCTATTTTTGCTGGTCGTTAGATGGAGTAGTAAAGGAGTCCTCCAGGTTCAGCAAATTACCGAAGGATTCGAAACCCCATGGGAGCTTTTTAGGAGAAGATGTAACTTGGACGGAGTCTAACTCTGGAATGCTCGAGCTATTGGCTGTTATGCTCTTCACTGGGTGTTCGGATATAGTTGGTGGGTCGATGTACCCAGAAGGTGTCGAGGTCCTTCTGATACAGAGGGACACGCCACCCGGCACGGGATAGCTGTGTGCACCACACAAGCTGGAACTTTGAGGTCCGCTCTGTGTGGTGTCCTTTGCTGTCACGAGAATCTTAACTGCGAGCTACCGGGCGCTTCTACATGTTGCGGATAGTGGAATGCTCCATACGGAGTAGCTGCAAAGGCAGTCGCGGACAATCAGCGGTATCGCGGGGAGAGTCTCAGTGAGAGGTCGGATGGTAGCGGCTCTTGCACAAACATTCATTAAACTCCTGTAGGTGACCGAGTCGTACCGGTCTAAAGGACACATCTCCGTGGGAACAGAGTGGCCATTGGCTATTTAAAGGCGCCAATAACTCGCCTTGTCATATAGAGCATTATGGGCACAATGCTCTTATGACAAAGCGAGTTATTGGCGCCTTTAAATAACCAATCGCCACTCTGTTCCCACGGAGATGTGTCCTTTAGACCGGTACGACATGGTTACCTACAGGAGCTTGATGAATATCGCCACCTTCACATGAAAATGTGGTTTTAACAACAACAACCATACCCCATACGTTAGCATATGCCATAGACTACTTGGGATGATTTTTAGGGCTCCATTTTGCTGAACTACGCAGCGACTGGGTGGAGGAGGTTAAGGTCTTTTCACCCCGAAGCGGGGAAACCGAGCCAATTTTGGCCCAATTTCAACAGGCCTTCAGAGCCACCGTAGCTTAGAGGTTTACATGTCGGCCTTCGACGCTGAACGCCTGGGTTCTAATGCCGGTGAGAACATTTGAAAATTTTTCAGCTGTGGCTGTCCCTTCCTAAAGCTGATGACACTTGTGAGGTATTTACCTTAGGTAAGATGCAAAATGCAAATGCAAATTTTGCCCATGAACATTCCACTAAGGAACAGGGGCAAACTTCTCACATATCAATGAGTGCAGTCCGATTCAAGTTTAAGCTCAATGATAAGGGGCCTACTTTTTATAGCCGAGTCCGAAAGGCGTGCCGCAGTGCGATACCTCTTTGGAGAGAAGCTTTCCATGGCATAGTACCTCACAAATTTTGCCAGCGTTAGGAGGGGAAAACCAACGCTGAAAATTGCTTCTGATGGTCTCGCCAGGATTCGAACCCAGGCGTTCAACGTCATAGGCGGACATGCTAACCTCTGCGCTACAGTGGTCCTTACCTTAGGCAAGATTGTAACCAGAATAACTCCTCAAAGACGGATTTTATCCTCTCTTTTATGGCTTTTGGTTATCAATGGGAAACTGAGGTCTTTCCATAAGGGAGGGTAAAGGTTGTTGCCTACGCGGATGATATGGTTATCATGGTGGGACGTAGTTTCCTCTCTGCTAGTACTGACCTCATTCATGGGAATTTGAGGTAGCAAGGGGCAACCAGATAAGAAGGACTGAGCGGGTGACTTTTAGCCGGAAGAGAATGCTGGGTATTATCAGGGGATCTGTGCAGGTACAGCTGCCACTCTCTCCGGAGGCCAAGTTTTTATGCGTTATTCATGACAAGAAAAAAGCTGGAGAACGAATATGAAAAAGGGGTCAAAAGGGGATTGAATGCGATATACTCCTGTTGCAACTCGTCAAGAAGAAAAAGCTTCAGGGGACTTGTGCTGGATAAGGTACAGCTGCCACTCTTTTCGGAGGTCAAGTACTTGAAAGTGATACTTTACCAAAAACTAAGTTAGGCAAGGAACATAAAGTATAGGGTCAAATAGGGAGTGAATGCGTTCTACTCCTATCGCAACTCGGTAGAAATGAGTTGGGGTCTTAGCACGGGCACGGTACATTGGTTGTTTACGGCTGATGTTAGATTTGTTCGGCTGACTCTTACTTGTGGATGTCTGGCGTGATATCGGGCTTTGGACAACTGTGTCTTTCGCAGGATGATCGAGAAGGTACAGGGTGCCGCGGTGGATTTAATATCTGGAGCAAGGAGAAAAGTCACAGAGGCCTTGGCACCTGAATTCTGGGTGTATGACAACGAAGATCGAACAAAGGCTAATGGAATTAGATGCCAGGTACCTGGCTTGTCTCCTCAGTCTTACAGTGATCTTCTCAAACTTTGAACATTTTTCTGTTCTGCTGCGGGATGGAGATGCGGTGTGGTGGCATGCCTTATTCAGCCTTCGACAGATAGACAGACGGACGGATATAGCTAGATCGAAATGTCATAACGATCAAGAATATATACACTTTAGGGGACCTCAGACGAATATTTCGAAGCCTTACCAAGGGAATGACGAAATTAGTATGCCCAGTGTCTTTAGTACCCCAAAGACGCCTGAAAGACGCTGCACCTATCCTGAGGCCTCTTTCCTCCTCCTAATTTTTTATGCTGAGTACGAATGGCGTGCCGCTTAGTGACTCCACTTGCTAGAGAAGTTTGAAAATGGCTGGATACCTTACACATATGGCCAGAATTTTTATTCCACATTTTTATTAAGCCACATTTATTATCCGATTTTGCTGTAATTTGGGAGAGTGAGTTGTGTTAGGCCCTTCGACATTGCCCAGATCGGTTCAGATTTGGATATAGCTGCCATACAGACCGATCCTCCGATTTAAGGTCTTAGGCCCATAATAGCCACATTTATTATCCGATTTCGCTGAAATTTGTGACAGTGAGTTGTCTTAGGCCCATCGACATCCTTCTAGCTGCCATATAGACCGATCCGCCGATTTAGGGTCTGAGGCCCTTAAAAGCCACATTTATTATCCGATTTTGCTGTAATTTGGGACAGTCAGTTGTGTTAGGCTCTTCGACATCCTTCGTCAATTAGACTCTGTTCGGTTCAGATTTGGATATAGCTGCATATAGTCCAAACTCTCGATTTAAGCTTTCGGGCCCATAAAAGCCGCATTTATTGCCCGATGTCGCCGAAATTTGAGACATTGACATCCTTCTTCAATTTGGCCCAGATCGGTTTCAGATTTGGGTATAGCTGCCATATAGACCGATCTCTCGATTTAAGGTTTTTGGCCCACAAAAGGCGCAATTATTGTCCGATTTCTCCGAAATTTGGGACAGTGCGTTGTGTTAGGCTCTTCTAGGGCGAACACAATGGACCTAGGGTCTCTGAGTCAAACATGAGCTTGAACACAAGGTTGCAACACGCTCCTCAATGTCAAATTTATAATTCGATGATGGTGCGATATGCTGCTACCTACAATTCATTGCCAGATACTCTATCTGTATGTCTGTGGGCTTGTAGCGACCTATGGGGTGGGGTTCTCAAGACAAAATTTCTATTGAACTTTGCACTTTGCACCTCTACATTGTGGTGCTCCTTACAACTGATGCGTGTTTAGGAATCGTCCCGAACACACTTTCATAGAGCCAGTGAATCACTCTCAATTTTGAGCCTATGGCACGATTTTTCCATTTTTCACTTGCTACGATTCCACCTAAGTTGCCTCTACTAAAATCTTTGCAAATACCTTGGCCCTTTTCGTCTTTCCTGGATAATAGTGCTCTCCATTTAACTTTTAGTAGCTAAAGCATAACTTGTCGCATTCTACTCTGCCAACATAACCAAAAAACAAGGGTCTTTCATTCGCTCAGATAGAAGGAGTTTATTTGTTTTCTTTTTATTCTTTGGCCAGGATGTAGCTGCTGATACCGCTGTTGCTGTATTATGATCATAATAATGTCTCATGTTGCGTGTTATGGCCATTTATCAGAGTTGTTGGCCAAAATAAGCCAAATGTATTACAAAGTTGTTGCTTATGTACTCTTCCTCTTAAGCATATCCCCTAGGAGGTGGTTTGTTTTGTTTTGCTGGGGCAGCAGATTCATTGCATTGCGTGAAAGAACTCCAAACTGAGAAGAACTTCTACATCTTTATGGTGACAAACTATTTTGGCAAAGCTTTTTCGTTTTCATCATAGTTTCCAACCCTTCATTAACCGGGGGAGGGGGGGTGATGGCAGGAATGCATAAATGGAGCATATGTCTATGTCATCGCTTTCGCTGTCTGCTGAAAAAGAATGCGAATTCTCCTTGGCGTTAACTCGCACAGTTGCGTTTTGTCTTCGTTTGGGGCGGTAATAAAAATAGCTGCATTTTTACGCTTAACTACAAATTTCGGAAACTTATCAACATCAGCCACACCGGCTGATGTTACTCGGCGTAGTAGTGGGCTGCTGGGATGCTCGTGGTCGTGGTGGTTATGGTGATGGTGACGGTGATGAAAGCATCTTATGTGTTTTACGTGACCGTGTATTAATACATCATTTAGATGGTCTGTCTTTCACTCACTCCCTCTATTTCACCTCCCCCTCAGCAGAAGGAGGACAATAAAAACCTTTCTCTCTTTTTTGGCCTGGGTGTTTGGTTTAGGGCCCTTCACATTTGGCCGTTTTGTGCGAAATTTTTCGTCATGGTCATAAAAACTGCATTTAAAGTGCGTTCGTTCCACATTTATAGATGAGGAGAATAACAAAAAAAAAAAAAAAAAAATCCCAGAAACGGGGTTGCATTTATCACCATTCATGCTTAGCGCTTGAATTTGTGATGAAGTGGAAATGCTAGTGGGCGGGGAGACGGAAGAAACTCAAAACCGAAACGAGTATTTATAGGCGGTAATAAAAAGCATTGAGTTTGCGCCTGTGTGTTGGTGAGCATTTTACTGAAAGAAATCTTTGGAAAAAATATTCGCTGTACTTTGTATTTTACGAAATGGGAAAACCCCCTCTGGAACAATCGTAAAAAAGGAGCAGCAAATGAACAATTTTAATGATGATTGCGTTTGAGCTTAATTTTTATGATTACAATTTCATCGTCTCCTTTGGCTTGCTTCCTCTCAGCAACACGATAGCTCCATTGCCATTGCCAGCTTGATTATAATGTGTTACGCTTTTCCTATTTACTCTATATTACCGCCTTGGCGGCTGATATGATGATACTTTTCCTAATGGCAACAAATCAAATATGAATGTTCGACCAGGGGGGGAGTTGACAAGCGACGAGAATGTTATCGCCAAGAAACACTTGGGCAGAATGACAGAGTGACTTGAAAGGGAAACGCAGTCTATAGAAAGTTTACTTCTAATAAAATATTACAAAAAAATTAACAAGTAAAAAGGCATTGGATACCAAATTTGGCACGGACATTGAGTGGTCTAATATATATGTCACTATTCAATTTTGTAGAACAACATATTCGTCTTTTTGGCAGATATATCCAATTATAAAGCGATCTGAACCATATTAAGGTCGGATAGTGTGAGGCTCAGAAAAACTCACTGAAAGACTCAAAAAAATTTAAAATTTTAGCGAAATCGGTTAAAAAATAAAGCTTTTATGGGCTTCTTTATCGGCAGATCAGTCACATTTGAGTCGGAAGTTGGAAGGCTTAAAACTGCGCACTATTCCAAATTTCAGTGAAATCGGATAACAAATAAAGCTTTTATTGCCTTCAGACCCTCTACCGGGAGATCGGTCTATATGGCAGCTATATCTAAATATAGTCCGATCTGAACCATATTTAGGTCGAGTGTCAGGAGGCTAAAAGTAATTCACTGTTTCAAATTTTAGCGAAATCGGTTAAAAAATAATGCTTTTATGGGCTTCAGACCCTTTATCAGGAGATCGGTCTATACGACAGCTATATCTAAATATAGCCCGATCTGTACCATATTTGAGTCGGATGTTGGGAGGCTTAAAACTGCGCACTATTCCAAATTTCCGTGTAATTGGATAAAAAATAAAGCTTTTATTGCCTTCAGACCCTTTATCGGGAGATCGGTCTATATGGTAGCTACATCTAAATATAGACCGATTTAATCCATATTTAGGTCAGATGCCGGGAGGCTTAAAATAACCCACTGTTGCAAATTTCAGCGAAATCGGATAACAAATAAAGCTTTTATGGACTTCAGACCCTTTATCGGGAGATCGGTCTATATGACAGCTATATCTAAATATAGCCCAATCTGTACCATATTTAAGTCGGATGTTAGGAGGCTTAAAACTGCAATCTGTCCCAAATTTCAGTGAAATCGCATAACAAATAAAGCTTTTATTGCCTTCAGACCCTCTACCGGGAGATCGGTCTATATGGCAGCTACATATATCTAAATATGGACCGATCTGAAGCATATTTAGGTCAGATGTCGGGAGGCTTAGAATAAGCCACTGTTTCAAATTTTAGCGAAATCCGTTAAAAAAATAAAGCTTTTATGGGCTTCAGACCCTTTATCGGGAGATCGGTCTATATGGCAGCTATATCTAAATATGGACCAATCTGAAGCATATTTAGGTCAGATGTCGCGATGCCTAAAATAACCCACTGTTGCAAATTTCAGCGAAATCAGGCAATAAATAAAGCTTTTATGGACTTCAGACCCTTTATCGGGAGATCGGTCTATATGGTAGCTATTTCTAAATATGGTCTAATCTGAACCAGTTGTCGGGCAGCCTTAAACTACTCAATGTTTCAAATTTCAGCAAAATCGGTTGAAAAATAAAGTTTTTTGGGCATTAGACCCTTTATCGGAAAATCGGTCTATATAGCAGCTATATCCAAATATGGTCCGATTTGGTCCGTTCAAGAACTTTACCAGCGTGCATCAAAAATACGTATATGTGCAAAATTTCAGCTTAATGTCTCAATTTTTGAAGGCTCTAGAGTGATTACAACAGACGGCCGGACGGACAGACACACGGACATCGTTAAATCGTCTTTGAATTTTACGACGATCCGAAATTTATACTTTGTAGGATCGGAAATTGATACTTCGATGTGTCGCAAACGGAATGACTAAATGAATATACCGCCTATCCTACGGTGGTGGGTATAAAAATAATAAAATTATAAGACCATATTTATTATTGGTCATAAAAGCAGTGACTTTGCAAAATTTTAGCCAACTCGGGTAAGAATTAGCCCTCTAGAGGCTCACTTCATAGTACTAGATTTCTGCCAAATCGACTAAAAATTGTGCTCTCTAGATACTCAAGAGGTATAATCGGGAGATCGGTTTATATGGAAGCTACATCTAACTATGAACTGATATGGCCCAATTTCAAGCCCAACCGACCTACCTTAGTAAGAAGTATTTGTGCAAGCGCCTAGCTTTACTCCTTTGAAAGTAAGCGCGCTTTTCATAGATAGACGGAAGGACAGGGCTAGATCGATTTTAAATGTCATGGCGATGAAGGACTTTAATACTTTATGGGATTTCAAACCAATATTTCGATGTATTTCCTAACGGAATGACGAGTATAGTATAACCCCATCCTATGGTGAAGGGTATAAAAAGTGTTCTAAAAGAAGGGTATAAAAAGGTTCTAATGCAACTCATTTTACCAAATATCACCGAAATCGTTTAAAAAACAGCTCTAATGAGATGAAGAACTTAAATCGGTAGATCGGTATATGTATATGACAGCTATGTTCAAATGTAGATCGATCTGAAGCACATAAAGAACGGATGTCGAAAAGCCTAACAGAGCTCACTGTGTCCAATTTCAGTGAAAAAGGCTGCTTTTGTGGCAGTGTTGGGCACATGTGATAGTGTGCGTAATATTTCCAGTCCCATGTTCTGGGACTGGTACACAAATATGTGCAATGGTGTGTGTATTTGCCCACCACTGTTTTATGGGCCCAAAAACTCAAATGGGGAAATCGGTATATATGGCAGTTATATCCAAATATAGTCCAATCTTGACCTTGTCGATGCGTCGAATGTCGAGGGGTCTAACAAATTTCATTGTGTCAAATTTCAGCGAAATCGGTTATAAAATTCACCTTTTATAAGCCCAAAACCTTAACTCGAGAGATCTGCATATATCACAGCCACCGTAGCGGTGGTTTTCCCCTCTTACTGCTGGCAACATTTGTGAGGTACTGAGCCATGCAAAACTTCTCTCCAAAGAGGTGTCGCACTGCGGCACGCCGTTCGGACTCGTTTATAAAAAGGAGGCCCATTCTCTTGAGATTAAACTTGAATCGGACTGCACTCATTGACATGTGAGAAGATTGCCCCTGTTCCTTAGTCGAATGTTCATGGGCAAAATTTGCGTTTTGCATATATCACAGCTATATTCGAATCTGGGCCGAGATGAACCGCATTAAACACAGATATCTAGGGGCCTAATATGGCTCACTGTCTTCAATATCAGCGAAATCGGACAATAAATGCGCCTGTTAAGAAACCAAGACCTTAAATCGAGAGATTGGTATATATGACAGCTATATCCAAATCAGAACCGATCTGTGATGTTTTTAACAGGGATGTCGCGTATTTAAAGTGAACAATGTGGCTGAATTTTTGGTGGCAGATATCTTCAGATTTGTTGCAGCGAAATATGAGACAATTTCGTTGAGGTAGACGTTCAACCTATCGCAGATGTTAACATTGAGTGAGGTGCCTGATGCCATGATCGTACAATCGTCTGCATATGAAACGATCTCTATGCCATCTGGAGGGGCTGAAATGGAGGATAGGTAGGGGTTAAACAGTGTGGGAGATATCACACCTCTTTGGGGAACTGCCTGTTTCACTCAACGGTGCTTCGACTTCTTATCCCTAAATTCCACAAATTACTGGCGACCACACAGATAAGTCACGATCCAGCGTTTCAGGCCTGGCTGTAGGAAAGTGTTGGCGATGTCCATAAAAAGTTTCGCATGGCTGACCATGTCAAATGCCTTCGATAGGTCCAGTGCCATGAGGATCGTCCTATCACATGGCCTGGGCTGATTGAAGCCACGGCAAATATGTGCGGTGATGGCATGCAAAGCAGTTGTTGTGCTATGCCGTCTTTGAAATCCAGGTTGATGCTCGGCGAATGGAAATTCTCCTTCGAGGCTTGGGAGGAGTAATGCCTCAAGCGTCTTTGCGACTGGTGAGAGAAGGGAGATCGTTTCGTACGACTCCCCCAAACTCGGGTCCTTACCAGGCTTCAGTAGCGGGACCAGTCTGCCCCTTTTCCAGACATGGGGAACGATAAGAGTGTTCAAAAACAGGATGAGGATAGTGGTAAGGTACTCAACTCCAGGTGAATCCAAATTCTTCAGCATCAATGTAGAGATTCCGACGGGGCCCAACGCCTTGGATGATTTTGCGCCACGGATGACATTCGTAACTTCGCCTACGGTAAATTGTGATGGCTGTCCATCAGCTCGGAGACCACGAATACGGCAAATGGCTCTCCTCCTTGCGCTGTCACTCTTGGGATGTCCAATGAATTGACGCTTGAACAACCTGGCACATTTCTTCGGATCAGTCACGGTTACGTCGCCAAAAGTGACTGAGGTCCTGTCCTCCCATCTACCGGGGTTCGAGAGTGAGTTAACAGTAGACCACAGCTTGCCTAAACCGATGCCTATGTTACATTGCTCCAAGTGTTCCAGCCACAAATTTTTTCTATTGGGTTGCCCAAAAAGTAATTGCGGATTTTTTAAAAGAAAGTAAATGCATTTTTAATAAAACTTAGAATGAACTTTAATCAAATATACTTTTTTTACACTTTTTTTCTAAAGCAAGCTAAAATTAACAGCTGATAACTGACAGAAGAGAGAATGCAATTACAGAGTCACAAGCCGTTGAAAAAATTTGTCAACGCCGACTATATGAAAAATTACTTTTTGGGCAACCCAATACATTCGTTAACTACCTTTTTTATTTCTAGATTCAGCTTGCTGATTCTGATGTTAGTGGGGTCCGTACAACGTACGGACAATCCCATCACGCTTATCTGCGAATACCACTGCCTGCGCCGGGAAATCGGGCCGCACTTGGGGTATTCGACCGGCTGGTATAAAGCGAAAGGCTGCTGCGTTAGTGTCTTGGAATTTCCTCTCGGCAACTAGCATATCCGAGGGGAGTGGCAGTTCACAGAAGCGGCGATTGGTGTACTCTCTGAAGCCAGACCATTAGGCCTTCTTCTGATTGATAAACGTCCGGCGCTCGGAGGTAATGACGTGGGGTGGTCGGTTGATGGTGAGAATTATGGGAAGGTATTCTGACCCAAAAGAGATGACGGCTTGCCTCTCACTCAGGAGATCAGGGAATGCAATGGAAATGTCTGGCGAGCTACTCCACCTTCTCGTTATCCTAGTGGGGGCATCCCCATTCCCCGTGCAAAACTTGGAGCCTACAAACTGCTCTGCCAAGCCATTCTACGCTTGTCGTAATCTAGAGGAGTATACCATGGAATGTGATGTGCATTAAAGTCCCCCAGAACCAGACGATTATGGCCAGATAGTAACCCACTTATGTCGGGGTTGTAAGCTTGGCCTTTAATTGGGGCAAAACTACCAACCGGCGGTATATACACGTTGTATAGCTCTATCTCGGCAGTACCGAACCTGACTGCTATCTCCATGCACTCCATCTAGGGGTCACTAGCTAGGTCTATATTGCACGGAATAGGGTATCACGAAGGCCAATCCCCACCTCCATTCCTTGAGCAATACTTAACTGTGCAAGCTCTAGGTGTTGGTCAGCTTTGTCTCCTGGATCGCTGCGACCAATGTTCTTGCGACTCATAAAATCTACAATCACGTCGATCTTGCCGATCTCGGAGACCGTTGCAGTTAAGTTACAACAATGATACACTTCCCGGCACTGGCCTGGCAATATTGCGTATATTGCCACACGGGAGGTGTCGGGTTGGTCACATAGTCCGACGACGACGCTTGTGACCCACTGCTGTCTATGTTCGCACAGCACCTTGCATCATATTCAGCATGACTTTATTCCCGTAGTGATGTGAGGCCAGAGCAAAATCGGAAATGTACCCACTCCATGCACCGGTTACACCTCATCGACACCGACCGATGAGGAAGGTGGTACTGGCAAACCGAACAGTACCGGAAGCCGGGGTTCTTTTCAATCCCTGCACGGACCAGAAGCGTGCGGAGAAGGCACTCCGGGCAGCCCTTGCCGATGAAGGATTCCATCGGGTCAATCCGGTGCGTACAACCGGCTGCCTTGGGATTGGACTTCATGGTGTGTTTGCGTTGGTTAAGGCTATATGACAATGCAGTCCCATAAACTTAAACTTTATGCAGCTATGGGTGTGCGGTGCTTGATAGAAGGCTTCGTCAAAATTGTGTGTCATTAATGTCTATTTTCTACATTCTCTATGCCTATTCTCTACACCTATTCTCTTTATTGCAAAACACACCAGCCCTCTTTCGAGTACAAACATTTGGGTTACCTTGTTCTATGTTCACGACTGCAGCATAATTTTTAATACCATCACAAGGATATCGCCATATTTGTTTCTATGGTTGATTTTAAGTTTTTGTTCTCTTGTGGCTTCATGGTTTCCATCACTGAGCTTTTAATGAACGATATCCCGCAGATTTGCTTTATATACATTGCAAAATAATAAAAAATCAATTAACACAAAAAAGTTACAACCAAACACAAATCTGGCAAATCTGAATTATGTTGGAAATTAAAAATAATGTAAAAGTACAATAACTTTTTTTTTTAATGTCCCATTTGGCTCATAAAATCTATGTTTGACATATAAAACAACTTTTCCTAATGGAATGCTTAATGGCTCTATGGGAATTTTTGCTCGTAAATAATTAAAGGCATATCATTGTTGTTAAGCTCTAAGGGCAGGGTCATAATATGTCACTAGACACATTCCTCTATGGAAACGCATATTTGATTAGCTCAAGTGGTTGGCTTGTAGGGTCTATCTTCCACAAAACCGTGTACATCTTAAATCACTCAAATTGGTATATAAGGTATCTTGCTCTAAATATAAACCAATTTGGGAGTTCATAAAAATGCTGAAAACAAACATCCGTGTCACATTAGCTGTTGCCATTGTTGCCACCTTATTATGACCAAAGAAGTCTGCCAGTCCGTCAAAGTGTAGAAAAATTGCCAAGTCATCGGAATGCCTTAATGAATTACCTGCTTGAAATCAAGGCATCGTCTTTCTCACTTCATAACACGAAAGGCAGTATTTCAACAACATTAACGGGAAAACTATGAAAATTTTCCGACAAATTGTTGCTGCTCGACCACTTCATGTGGCGGTGCGTGCGAGCGTTTGTTCATTCGGCCGTCTGTCCGTCTATCCATTCGCAGACCATCCAGCATTGCAAGCATTCCCATCAACTTCATAGAGGGCATTAATTTCAGCAGCAGCTACAGCCTCAGCCTCAGTAGCATCAGCATCAGCATCATCTCCATCCACAGCCATCAACAGCTATTCTTAGCCCCAGACTTTTGTGAAAATTTATTTGCCAGATTATTTCTCCACCAAATCAAGGCGTTTTTTTTTTCTTTTTTGCGTTTTAATTTGTCTTCAGTTTGGTTAATTCTCAATTCGCTTGATTTCTCTACAAACCTCATTGCAAAGTGTAAATAAATTTCGCATTGTTAAATATTTTTTGTGTGTTTTGTTAGCCTCCTAGATGAAGTTGGCTGAGGAGTTGTACTATTAGAACCAAATTTTTTCATTTTTCCCCTTCTTGCCATGTGTAATCCCTTGGTTTCAAATGGCATGAAATTGTAGCCGTTTTCAAATGGCGCCAATGAAATTTTCCTTGAAATTCTTTGAAGATTTCCTTTTTATGTCAAGACAATTTCGAAAAGGAAAAATTATTTGAAAGGCAGTTTTTTTTTTTTAATTCATTTGATTTTGATATGTTGCCATTATTTATACATATGTACATATTTTCCACAATTATTCAGTTAAGCAACAGCAGCTAACTTCTTCCAGATCAAATTGGATTGGAAAAATTTAGTTCACTATTGCTTCTGGCATGGATCATGAAGGACAATCGACATCAAGGGATCCTACTATTTCAAGGACGATAGACATCCAGAAGGTATACCAAATGAAACAAAATGAATAAAAAATCGTCTAAACAAGACTTCCGCCATTGGGAATCGTTTCTAGTTTTCCGTAGTAATTTGCAGCAGTTTTTGATTTTTATAGCCTACACCACTACTGTGGTACAGGGTATTAGAACTTTGTGAATTAGTTTGTAACACCCAAAAGGAAGAGAGATAGACCCATCGATAAGCATACCGATCGACTTAGAAACACTGTCTGATTCGATTTAGCTATGTCCATCTGTCTGTCCGTCTGTCCAAGTTAATTTGTGTACTAACTACAGGTCGCAATTTTCATTCGATCCTCTTCAAATTTGGTATTGGCATGTTTTTCGGCCTAGAGACGAAGCCTATTGAAAACGGAAGAAATCTGTTCAGATTTGGATATAGCTCCCATATATATGTTCGCCCGATTTGCAGTAGTAATGCAATAAAATGGTCATTTGTTAACCGATTTTGGAAATTTGGCAGGAAGAATTTTGTAATGACTTCCAATATGACAGGTGAATTTCATTAAAATCGGTTCAGATTTGGATATAGCTCCCATATATATGTTCGTCCGATTTGCAGTAATAATGCAATAAAATCGTAATTAGTTACCCGATTCTCTCGAAATTTAGCAGTTAGGATTTTCTAACGACTCTCAATATAACTGGTGAATTTCATGGAAATCGGTTCAGATTTAGATATAGCTCTCATATATATATATCGCCCGATTTTTACCTCAAGAGCCTCTGCAAGCGTATTTATTGACCAATCTTGCCAAAATTTTGTACAATGCTTTTCTCGACGACTTCCACAATGTCTAAAAAGTTTGCTCGAAAACGGTTCAGATTTGGATATAGCTCCCATATATATGTTCGTCCGATTTGCAGTAATAATGCAATAAAATTGTCATTTGTTACCCGATTCTCTCGAAATATGGCAGTTAGGATTTTCTAATGACTCTCGATATTGCTGGTGAATTTCATGGAAATCGGTTCAGATTTAGATGTAGCTCTCATATATATATATCGCCCGATTTTCACCTCAAGAGCCACGGCAAGCGCATTTATTGACCAATCTTGCCAAAATTTTGTACAATGCTTTTCTCGACGACTTCCACAATGTCCAAAAAGTTTGCTCGAAATCGGTTCAGATTTGGATATAGCTCTCATATATATGTTCCTCCGATTTTGAGAAATATTGCAAGAAATTGGTCATTTGTTACCCGATTCTCCCGAAATTTGGCAGTTCGGATTTTCTAATGACTCTCGATATTACTGGTGAATTTCATGGAAATCGGTTCAGATTTAGATATAGCTCTCATATATATATATCGCCCGATTTTCACTCCTAGGGCCACTGCAAACGCATTTATTGACTAATCTTCCCAAAATTTTATACAATACTTTTCCCGACGACTTCCACAATGTCTAAAAATTTTACTCGAAATCGGTTCAGATTTAGATATAGCTCTCATATATATGTTCGTCTGATTTTGAGAAATATTGCAAGAATTTTTTTTTTTCTTATGACTCTCAATACTACTGGTGAATTTCATAGAAATCGGTCCAGATTTAAATATAGCTGTCATATATGTATATCGTCCGATTTTCACCCCAAGTGCCACTACAAGCGCATTGTTTGACCAATCTTGCCAAAATCAGAGAAGTTGCTCGAAATCGGTTCAGAATTAGCTATAGCTCCCGTGTATATGCTCGTCTAATTGGTTTTACTCATTTTCATTTTGTAATATCATGACAATTATTGACAGTTTCCAATGTGGCGTATGAGTGATAACCTCGCATTGCGTATACGTGATGATGTACTGAATATCGTTATGCACAACCAGCGATAGCCAAAGTGAAAATGTGACTGTATGTGTAAAATACTCCCTTTAAGTATTTTTATACCCTCCACCATAGGATGGGGGTATACTAATTTCCTCATTCTGTTTGTAACTTCTCGAAATATTCGTCTAAGACCCCATAACGTATGTACATTCATGATCGTCATGACATTTTAAGTCCATCTAGCCATGTCCGTCAGTATGTCCGTCCGTCTGTCTGTCGAAAGCTCGTTAACTTTCGAAGGAGGAAAGCTAGCCACTTGAAATTTTGCACAAATACTTCTTATTAGAGTAGGTCGGTTGGGATTGTAAATGTGCCAGATCGGTCCATATTCTGATATAGCTGACATATAAACCGATCTTGGATCTTGACTTCTTGAGCCACTAGACGGCGCAATTCTAAACGATTTGACTTAAATTTCGCATAAGCTTTTTTTTTAATTTCCAACAATTGTGCTAAGTATGGTTGAAATCGGCTGATAATCTGATATAGCTGCCATATTAACCGATCTGGGGACTTGACTTCTTGAGCTATTAGAGTGCGCAATTCTTATCCGATTTGAATGAAATTTTGCACAAAGTATTTTGTTATGATATCGAACAATTGTGCCAAGTATGGTCAATCGGACGATAACCTGATATAGCTGCCATATGAACCGATCTTGGGTCTTGGCTTCTAGAGCCTCTAGCCTCATTCGATTTGGCTAAAATTTAGCATGAAGTGTTTTGTTATGCCTTCCAACAACTGTGCCAAATATGGTTTCACTCAGTCCATTAACCTGATATAGCTGCCATATAAATCGATCTGGAATCTTGACTTCTTGAGCCACTAGAGGGCGCATTTATTATTCGATTTGGCTGAAATTTTATACAACGGGTTTCCCCATAACCTATAACATACATACGTGTCAAATATGGTATGAATCGCTCTATAGCCTGATACAACTTCCCTATAAACCGATCTCTCTATTTTACTTCTTGAGCCCCTAAAGGACGCAATTATTATTCAATTTGGCCAAAACTTTACACAATGACTTCTACTGTGTTCTCCAATATTCAACTCAATTAACATAGCAATTCTTTTCTTTTATCCTTTGTTTGTATAAAAAGAGACACCGTGAAAAGAACTCGGTAAATGCGATCCATGGTGGAGGCTATATAAAATTCGGCCTGGACGAGCTTAGCAAGTTTTTACTTGTTAATTATCTCACTTTGTAAAAATCACGACGACCTCGGTTGAATTCACCATGTTTTGGCAGTTTTTGGGGTTGGGTGAACCCAATTTCTAATGATATATTCGTATTCCACTCTTCAATAACTTTTATTTGATACCCATACTGTCGCTATTGGTCACCTTTTGATAACTTTGTCTTCTTGGTTTGACTCGAGGTTTTTGAACAATTTACAAAAACAGGTGTTGGTGTTTTATTTAATTGTTTTATTTGTAATTTTTTACCAATATTTCGACCACCGCCGGCGATCTTCATCAGGGTTTTGTTTTAAAATTTAAAACCCTGATGAAGATCACCGGCGGTGGTCGAAATATTGGTAAAAATTACAAATAAAACAATTAAATAAAACACCAACACCTGTGTTTGTAAATTGTTTGATGACCTCGAGCCAAACCAAGAAGACAAAGTTATAAAATTCCAAAGGTCAACAATAAAATCACAAAAAAGTTTTTTTTGGTGACAAAATTTGTTTCTATTTTGTCCGGAGTCGGTGTGGAGGTAATTTTTTCGACTTCGCCTCCAGACAAAATTGCTCGACTTCGACTCTAATATTCAGACTCCGCAGCCCTGTTTCGAATACTGACAGGAACATCAGTGAAAAATTTCAGCTGTGGTCATCACCCACCAAAGGTGAGACATAATTAGGAAAATTTTATCATTTTTTGTTTATATTTCGAAAACGGTACACGATGGCGAGGTCAAAGCACGGGCATAAGACCACGGGCTCTAATCTTCATTAGTTTAAAGATTAGAGCCCTCAAAATGTTTAAGAGTTGACAGATGATCAAATGTAACCACCTGTGTTGCACCCTGTATTAGTGAAGAGAGAAAGATGAGATCAAAAGATGAAAAGTTTTGGTGTTATAACTGCTGCCGTCCCCTAGGAACTCATCGCATAGATATGACAATTGAAATGTTGGTAAATGGAATGGTTAAAACCGGATCGATTTTGCTTTTAGACTTAAAGTTTCATAGGCAAATTTTCTAAGAATTCATTATAGATTCCTATTCTGATAGCCACTTTGTCAATATCAAAAAAAATCAATATAGAAATTTTATTAAGATCTTTACACCAGTATTCACAAAACCTAATTTAACTTTGAAATGGGTTTATTTTTTAAATATTTTTTTAAACAGCCTAAAGAAATGAATTAGGAAATTTTAATTAAAAAAGCCACAATGAACGTCACGACATCGTTTGGCATTCAATGAACAGTGTGAAACTACAAACGGCCTAAGTTTTATATTTCAATCTTAGGCTGCAACCACCATGGGACGTCATGTAAATTTTCTATGAAAATGAAATGAAAAAAAAATAAAGAAAATAATAATGATAATGATATCATGTCTTCAACTTGGGTGGTGCTTGATCTATGCCATTATCCACAAACATTGCAAACACTTGAGATACCAGTGCTTGTGTCCGTGTATGTGGAGAAGTTTGAGGGGGTGTAACCCCCGCAAGCAAAAACACAAGTTCTGGGCTATTTGTTCAATAAATACAAAATGGACAGACCACCAAAACAAAAATAAACGCCACAAAAACAGAATTCCCACACTTCATGCCATTCTGTGGTGTTTTTCTCTTCTTCTTACTTTTTTGATAAACTTCTTGAGATGGAACTAAAAAGAGTGCACCACACACACACACACACACATCCACATATGGATGCTGGCAAGAGGCCTAAGGGGGAAAGTGAGAGAGGGGTATTTTATTTGTTGTTGTATGCAAGTGTTAAATTGTTGAGTGTTAATTAAGATAATACCGCCCAATAATTAGGCCAAATAGGCGCCGCCAGATTCCACGAAATGCCAACACCATGCCATAGATATACAATCGTTATAAGCAAGAGTAAGTCTTGTAGTCTTCTACGTGTGAGTGTGTGCGTGTGTGTATGAGTTTAAAGGCAGAAAAGGATGCTCTTTGTAAAAAGCAAAGCCCCTAATATGTGAGTACGCCTGCTTCATAGTTGTTGTTGCTTTTATTGTTTTTTTTTCTACATTTGTGCAATGCTGTGAATTGAAATTTATCTTTGTTTTCTAAACAAATCAATAAAATGCCCACACATTCAATCAACAACTGGAGAATTTCTTATGAAGAGCTATCAGTAAGGTGAAGAGCAGTCACTGTTAAGATAATGCTATGTTTAAGACAAGCAATTGTGAAGCTCTTCTGGTCTTTCCTTCAATTTCCGAATGCAATTACTTTTGTTAATTTGGTAGAGAGTTTATATAACTTGTGGCCAATTTATAAAAACACTAGTCGAATCTAAGAAGAGAACTTGGTTTTTAGTACAATTACCAAAAGGAAATATTTAACGAACAGTGGGGTTTATCTATGAAAACTGCCTCAGAAAGTTGAAAAATTCCAAATTTCTGAGAGAGTAACAAAATATTGTTAAGAAGTATAAGTTTGAAAATGGGGTACTACTTTTTTTGATATCGGAAGGGGGACGGACCCTCCCCCTTACTCCTATTTTCAAAAATGCCAGATCTCGGAGATGCTTGCACCGATTTAAGTGAAATTTTGTATGCCACCTCATGGTATCCCAAAAAACACGGAATTGGTATGGTATATTTTGGGGTCAACTAGACCCCTGGAGGGACGCCCTATCTCAAAACCCATCCGAACGGACATGTTTACCGACTGGGTCAATATGGGTATCAAATGAAAGGTATTTAAGAGTTGAGTACAAACTTGGCATAAAAATGTAACCTTAAGTGTGAGGGGGTTTCCCCACCCCCAAAAACAGCACCCACCAGGACAATTTCACCGCTTTGGGCAATATGGGTATCAAATGAAAGGTATTTAAAAGAGACATAAAAAATTATTATGTCTCAGGGGCCTCCACATTCCCAAAAACACCCAGGAGGACACATTTACCGATTGGGACAATATGGATATCAAATGAAAGGTGTTTAAAAGTATAGTAAAAGGCTGATATAAAAATATATAACTTGGTATCTGAGGCGCCCCCACCCTCCAAAAACCCCTCAATAAAACATATTTACCTATTGGGACAATATGGGTATCAAATGAGAGGTGTTTGGAAGTTGAGTACACATCTGTTATAAGAAGGTGTATACGGGGTCTCTCCAACCCCAAAAACCCCCAAAACGGGCATGAATTTCCAACACTGCGGATCTTTAAAAATGTGGTATCCCAATTGGTAGCTTTGAAATATGATTTTGAGTGTAGATAACCAATACATAACAAATTAATTAGTGTGGATTTGAACGAGACCCGTAGTCCTGAATTATCTTTCAAAATGCTTGACATTATGGGGCTCAAAAAAAAAATCGTACCCTAGCACAATGCTGATATTATTTGAGGGTCCGCCCCCTTAACTCCCTTCCAACCTGCAATGTTTACCTACTATGGCAATAAGGAGGTCAAATAATAGGTGTATTATAAAAACGAATTTGATATCCAATTTAGAGGCCAAGTGATTGGGGGTCGTCTCACCCCATAAACTCTAAACCCTAAACGAATAACAATTGGCGCTCAAATAAAATAAATTAGAGAGTAGAGGACGATGCTGATATTTATCATGGCTATGCAAACTGAACATATTTTAGGATTAGGATGAACCACACATATACCGACTTAAGCAATCTGTAGCTCAAATGTGTTTTTTGGGAATAGAGTATGAATCTGATATCCACTTCGGGGCATAGGGTCTGGCTACTCCAATCCACCACCAAAATCAAGAGAATAAAGTAGATCTAACATTCAAACTTTAATGACCGACCTTCCCCTTACCCTATTTTTAAAAGCACCAGATCTCGGCGATGGTTGGGACGATTTACGCAAACTTCAGTACGTTTATAAAAACTTAAAAACATACGTCACGCAAAATTTCAGCCAAATCGGATAGGATTTGCGCCCTCTAGAAGCTCAAGAAGTCAAGTCCCCAGATAGGTTTAAATGACAGCTATATCAGATTATGGACCGATTTGAACCATACTTGGCACAGTTGTTGGATATCATAACAAAATACTTCGTGCAGAATTTCATTAAAATCGGATAAGAAATGCGCCCTCTAGTGGCTAAAGAAGTCAAGACCCAAGATCGGTTTATTTGACAACTGCATCAGGTTATGGACCGATTTGAACCATACTTGACACAGTTGTTGAAAATCATAAGAAAATACTTTGTGCAGAATTTCATTAAAATCGGATAAGAAATGCGGCTCAAAAAGTCAAGATTCAAGATCGGTTTATATGACAGCTATATCAGGTTAATGACCGATTTGAACGTAACTTAGCACAGTTATTGGAAGTCATAGCGAAACACGTCGTGCAAAATTTCATTCCAATCGGATAAGAATTGCGATTTGAACCAAGACCCAAAATCGGTTTATATGGCAGAATATGTTTTTTATAAAACGTATTTTTTATAGAAATAAAATCTTGAAATTGTTTTTAGTAATAAAACTTATAGAACTTTCCTCTAGCAATAAAATTTTAACAAAATTTTCTAACAAAGTAAAATTTTGTAAATGTTTAAGAAATAAAATTTTGTATAAAATTTTTTATTTTAACTTTTAAAATTTAAAATTTTGAAACTTTTTCTAGAAATAAAATTTTATGAAACATTTGGCAAACTTTTCTATAGAAATAAAATTTTGACAAAATTAAAAAAAAAAAATATATTGAAAAAATCCAAAGAAATAAAAATTGTGACCTTTCTCTTAAGAAATATTTTTTTTTTAATATTTCATAAAATAACATTTTATAAAAAAATTTAATAAAATTGTTTAAGGCCCAGCATTCTGGGGATAAGCTTAGTGTCTCCTTCTGTAGATTGATGACTTTACACTTGGTGTTTTGATGCGTCTGCCTTGGAGCATGCTTTTTTTTTTGTTATTGTTCTTCCTTTAACGATTATGAGGTATTTGTAGCTCACACCTTCAAATTAAAAATGCATTTTTTTCTTCTTTGTTTTTTCTTAAAACTATTTGGTTGCTATTTTTAGCGACTTCCCTAGCCACAAAAAAAAAAAAAAAACAAAAACGCAAAACAACACAAAAAACAGAGGAAAGAAATCCAGCATCTGTGTTAAAAATATTGCCCTGGTAATAATGATGAGGAGGCTGATGAGTAAGATGCTTAATGATGACTTCTGTATTATTGATGGCAAACAAGAGCAGAGCCTAAATGAAGGTGCAGATGGATAGTTTTGTTGATGTTTTGAGGTTTTATTTTCTCGCATAGCGCAATAGCAACAGAATGTCTGAACTTTTGATGCAGCAGGGAATGTTGAGGCTGATAATGATGGAATACCAAAGATGTTGCATTCAACAAAACACAGCAATTCTGTTGGTTGTTTGTGTTATCAAGGTGTTGCTGTTAAATGAGTTGTATAATAAAAAGAAAACATCGACAGCTCAGATAGTGAAGGGAGAAAGAGGTGTAACAAGCCTTGAATCAAAAATTGTAAAAAAAGATTTATTTCAAATGTTAAATATCTCGTTTACTTACAACTTCCCTATCCGTGGAGATCTAATGATTTTAAGAGCTCCACACAATGAAACATATCGTACTACTACAAAGACCAATGTGTTTACACAATGGCTTGTTCTAATTTGGAAAAGTTCATGTCAGACACTCTCTCTCCTTCATCCGCGAATAACTTCCAATAGGAAACATATGCTTCTTTCATTTAATTAGTTGGCAAAATGGTTTGCAATTAAAAAACACCACACCATAGAATATGAAATTCGAAAAAGAGGGCTCCCTGTATGATGATGCAACAAACAGCTGCCAAGTCATGTTAAATATATAGAAAAATTCGGAATATACCGTCTTTGGCAATGTCATTTAAGGACTAGACGAGCTGTGCCGAATATCAATGGGGAAAAGACACCGAGTGGAAAATTTCAATCAAATCGGACGAGAATTGCCCCCTCTAGAGGCTCAAGAAGTCAAGACCCAAGATGGGTTTATATGAAAGTTAAAGCAAAACATGGACCGATTTGGCTCATAATCCCAACCGACCTACACAAATAAAAAGTATTTGTTCAAATTTCAAGCGGCTAGCTTCACTCCTTCGAAAGTTAGCGTGCTTTCAACAGACAGACGGAAGGACGCACAGACGGACGGATATGGCTAGATCGACTTAAAATGACATGACAATCAAGAATATATATACTTTATGGGGTCTCAGATGCATATTTCGAGGTGTTACAAACAGAATGACGAAATTAGTATGCCCCCATCCTATGGTGGAGGGTGAAAAAAAAACAATTTGTGTTTGTTTGTGTGTTCCTTATAGACTCAAAAACGGCTGAACCGATTTTCTTGAAATTTTCACAGATGGTGTATAACGATCACGTGGTGAAAATAGGGTACAACATTTTTTGATATCTGAAGAGGGGGTTGACCTTCCCCCTTACCCTAATTTTCGAAAACGACAGATCTCGGAGATAGGTGGTGCGATTTAAGCGAAATTTTTTTTTGCTTTCTTATAGTACTCTAAAAACAAAAGGTTGGTAACCAAATTTTGGATGGGTACCTAGGGGGGCCGCCCCACCCCAAAACCTACCAAATATATAAATAGACCAAGCACGACAATATGGGACTCAAATGAAAGGTATTTAAGAGTAGAAAACGTATCTGATATCCAATTGTCGGACCAAGTGGTTGGGGGACCACCCCAAGCCCCAAAACACCACTAAATCGAATATATTTGCCGACCTTGGCAATATGGGACTCAAATGAATGGTATTTGCGAGTAGAATACGAATGTAACATTCAAAAGTGGGACAAAGTTTCTGGGGGTCCACCCTTTCGTCAAAACACCCCCCAAATAGGACTTATTTATTGACCATGGGAATATGGTGCTTAAATAAAAGGTGTTTGAGTGTAGAATACGAATTTGATATACAAATGTGGGACCAAGAGTTTGGGGGCCTACCCCTCCCCAAAAACATCCCCCATAGAGGCCAAATTTACATCCATAGCAATATGGGTCTCAAATAAGAGGTATTTGGAAGTAAAGCACGAATGCCAATTTTCGGGAGAAAGTGTCTATGGAGGAATTTGCTGACCATTGCAATACGAGGCTCAAATAAGAGGTATTTTAGAGTAGAACACCAATCTGATATATATTTTCAATGCCAAGTCACTGCGTGACCGCCCCATCCCCCAAACCGGTCATGTTTGCCGACTATGGAAAAATGGAGCTCAAATGAAGAGGGAGTAGACCATGAATAGACCATGAATCTGTAGACCAACTGTCTAGGGGACGTCCCACCACCAAAATTGTATTATCATATTCGTTGTCTGGTCTCCAATACCTTTCATTTGATACCCTTATTGTTTTTGGGGTAACGGTGGAGGGTCCGTCCCCTTCCGTTATCAATAAATTATAAAGCCTATTCCTAAATCCTGACCATATTCGTAATCTACTCCCGCATACCTTTCATTTGAGTCCCATATTGTCATGATTGTCAAATAAAACAATTTTAAGGGGTTTTGGGACTGGGGCGGCCCCCCAGGTACTTGGACCCAGTTTTAGTTATGACTTTAATTATGACACTTTTTTTGAAATAAAGGGTATTAAGACTAACCCTTTTTTAAATAAAGGGTACTAAAACTATCCCTTTTTTAGATAAAGGGTACTAGAAATACCCTTTCCTCAACGAAATTGTACTAAACCTTTCATTTTCTTAACGAAATGGTACTAAACCTCCCCTTTTTTAAGGAAAGCGTACTAAAATTCGATTTTTTAAACAAAGGGGTACTACAACTACCCTGTCCTTAGGGAAAGGGCACTAAACTTCCCTTTCCTTAGGGAAAGGGTACTAAAACCACCCTTTCCGTATGGAAAGGACACTAATACTACCCATTTCTAAGGAAAGGGTACTTAAACTACCCTTTCTTTAGGGAAAGGGTACTAAAACTACCCTTTCTTTAGGGAAAGGTACTTAAACTACCGTTTTCTTAGGGAAATTTTACTAAAACTACCCTTTCCTTAGGGAAAAGGTACTAAACTACCCTTTCTTTAGGGAAAGGGTACTAAAACTAACCATTCCTTAGGAAAGGGGTAAAACTACCCTTTCCTTAGGAAAGGGGTAAAACTACCCTTTCCTTAGGAAAGGGGTAAAACTACCCTTCTTTAGTCAAAAGGCACTAAAACTATTTCTTCCACGTTTGAGATCGTCTATATAGGCAATACTACCTGTGACGATCGTCTATACAGTATCTACAATCTTCGACGGTCTTTTATATATAAAATCCGACTTTTATTAGCCGTTTCAATAAAATTGAAACGGCCAGTCGTGGTCTATATAAAATAGACGACTTTTGACGATTTCCTATGGCTTATTGACCATTTGTGATGTAGACGCCCTTTGACGGTCGTGTATAGACCACTGATAAAAGATGTCTATCTTTTATCACTAGTCTATTTGGCATAGACCACTTTTAACGCCTGTCCGTGTTAAATGGTAGTGTATCCATATGAATATTCAAGTTGCAATCTGCATCTTTTACTGTCTCTGTCAATCGCGGGACACCTGTATGAAAGTAATTTTCTTTCAGAAAAACACAATAATTGGAAACGAATTTGTCACATCGCATAAATACGCGACAAATTATGCCTGTTGAGGTAGCCGCCTGGCCCAAGATGTAGGCAATGCGGATGGCTTGCTTGCAACACCATAACATAAAATTGTCTACATGGAACGAAACAAGCGCGTTAAGAATATTGATGACATCTTTTAAAGGGGTATTTGTCAACTCATAAATTTATGGTAAGACAACAACAATAAGATTTCTAGAAGCAACAACTCTTGTTGTATGTTACAGCTCTATTAGTGTCAACATCTCATAAAACGATGCAACTACAAATTTCTGTTCTTCAAAACAGATTTTGGTTTGTGCCTAGGAATCTTAGAAAGAAAACATCACAGTGTATAAAAGAAAATCAAAATCATAGATAATGTTTGGAAATAAATTTTTTAGTTCATTAGTGTGTTTTTGAGACTAAGACGAAAAGGGGTGTTCATAATTCCCGTGTTGTTGTTGCTGTTGTTATTTGTCTAATAAAATAGATTAAAAAGAATTTTCTACTGCCATGTCGTGTGCCATTTATTGGGCCAAAATGCCATATACCATGGTCGAAAGCAATTAGCCGTTGAAATATTTGTCATATATTGGCTATTTCCGTTTTACTAATCCACTAAAAATAGGTGACTGAAATATTTTCCAATAGCCTAGAGTATGCTTCGTACTGACGGAGAGAAAAAAAAACAGACAAAGATGTCCCCAAAAAACATGCGCCAGACATGTCATCATAAATCAAATCCATAAAAAATGGGTTGGGATTCACCTGTTCTAGGTGCTTAAGGGGGGAGAAGGGGGAGTGGCATTTCAAAGGGTGAAACTGAATATAAGATGTGAAAGTGACAAAAATATGTGAATTTAAATTTGCAATTGAAGCAAGATATTTGTCACTAGCGGATTGTTCCATCTATCGACGCCGTGTTTTGACTTGTCATTGCTAAGCGTACTCTAAGAGTTTTTGGATACCAAGTAACGGTTGTAGATGTGCCATCCTATGATACTTTTTTGAATTGTTTTCTTTTTTCTTTTCTTTCACGAGCCTCGTGTTTACTTCCGGTATCTCCATTACATTTGTCTCCAAGATCATCACTAGGCACACTTATGGAATAGCCAATCAACGTATGAAGTGTCAAGTTGCTAAGTGCAAAGAATTTCCTACGACCAAAGACAGACAGTTCATAAGTAAACTTGTAATTGCATTATCTCCAGGAAAGTGAACGAACATATACGCACACCCCTACATGTGTATGTGAGTGTGTGTGTGTTTTTGTCTAGAGTTGGGCGCACTTGAACATATTTTCATTCATTATTAAGATTTATGGCCATTTAACACATTTTAAGGGAATTTTCTTTTGTAGACAACAATTAAGTTAAGTGTCATTTTGTACTTTTAGTCACACCTTGCGCCTATAAGCGCTGTGTTAGCAGGCATTACTTTTATTTCACTTTGCATGCGACCATTACAACATACCAATGAATCAACATGCACACACACACACATATACACACAGTGTTACATATGGCATGGTGGTTTGTGCACGTGTTTTGTGTGGTTTTGTTCATACCGGCGACGACATTTAACCACCAAGTGCCAATGCTTACAACAACAAGAGCAGCGGCAACAAAAACAAAACAACAAAGGAGCCAAACAGCGGCATTTTAGTTAGCATACCTTTCATCTTAACTCAAGATCAATTAAAGTTGCACACATAGACACTTGTCTGGAATAACACACACACACACACACACACATACGAGCAAACAAAACACTCTCAGACAGATGGTTAACAGTCTTGAGTCGTAGAGAACAACAGCGGCAAGCTGTTGCTTTACTCAATTGCTCGACTTAACTTGGCAATTTTGTAAGTAAATAGCAAACACTCTCACAAACTCAAATTTACGCACGCACCTCAACCATTACAACTCTCAGCAGAAGACCTGAAGTTAGTGAGGCTTTTTTTACGTAACTCATTGC
>NC_081554.1:10269621-10302121 GCF_963082655.1 Stomoxys calcitrans
ATGTTGCGGTCTCAGCCTCTATGCAACAAATTTTACTGTGGCGTGTGGCCAAAGTTTGTTTCCTCTTTGTAATTATTTTCATTTCGTCATTTATTTTGTGATTATTGCACTGTGTGTGCATGTCGACAGGTCGGCACATTGTAAAAACAAAAACAAATTGAGGATTCAAGTATGTGTGTGTGCTGACAGCATACACCTAAAGGTGCATGTGCCATACTCACCATGAAGGACTGAGTAGCATACAACAACACAAGTGAACGTATGCAAAACAGATGTTTGATAATGTCTCGTGGAGACAGCATCTCATCGATGTTGCATGAGCTAACAATTTGGGAAATTTTGCAGAACTTCTATGCGTTTTGAGTTTGTTTTGTTTCTGAAAGAATATGCGAATTCACACTTGATCTTGTTTTATGAAATGGCCAGTATACCAATAAATACGGAGAAGAGTGAATGGAAGTTCACCATGCAATTAATCACCAACAGCATTCACTATGGTGGTGACTTTTAAATAAGAGGCTTTGATTTGAACTGGTCTATACTCACTTGCTTTCTATGGCAAGAAGGGACCATTCTCACAGAAAAAAAATCATAAATGTAATCTTCCAAACTTCTTTGCAAAATACCACAACTGCCTGGCTATGACTCCCATGAGAGTTCCACAAAGTCTTGATTTTTTTTCAAAATTTAACAGCCCTGATAAACCCCAAAACTCAAATTGGCCATGTAATTCAACTTTCGTCTCTGCTCTCCAAAGGCTAATCAATTAATCTTAAAAAACATGCCAAGCGAGTGTATCGACTCGGCCGTCTGGCAGGCATCATCATTGTGGTAATTTTACTTTTAATCATTTTATAACATAAACATGTCAATTTATTTGCAGGCAGACTGAAAGATAGACAGACAAAAATTGTCTGACTGACTTTTAAAACTCAGCTGTTATGGTCACATGTGATTTGACATCGCTAGGCGGCGGGGAGCATATATCCATGCGAAAGACTGACACACTCATTGGGGGATGAGTGAGTGTGGTTTCATATATAAAAGCTTTGCAAAGAACAACGAACGCTGTGACAGGGTGAGCAGTGAGTGGAAAGCCAAGACAACAACACCAGTAATGCTGGTTGGCGTTTGTTGCTGTATACCACGGAGATCAATATACAAATTGTTGAGATGACCCTGAATGTCTCCCAAAATGAATGTCAAATGATGACATCACAACAACATCAACAAAAACATTAGTAATAACGACAGCAGCAAGAACAACAACAACAACAGCCACTAGCCTCATAATTTTATTTTCCATTCCGATTGAATTTCTGTGATTGTGGCACTCAGATTCCGAGATTGTCGCATTACTGTAAGAAACGGTTTGTCTTGTCTACAAATTGTCAAGGAAGGAATGCTTATGATGCTATGGAGTCAGTCATGTGAAATGAAAGCTGGTCATAAATGATCCGTCATGTGTATAAATACAACAAAAAATTCCTAAACACCCTGGGGGAGATTTAAATAGGGGCAGTAACTTGACGAAAAATCTAAACTCCAAAAAGGAGAAGTTCAAGATTCATATACCGACTTGAGGGCCTATATCGGAAGCAAAAGAAGTGAAATACAAAGCAGAATTTTTAAGATATGTCTTAACGAAGCCATGCTGATTTAATGTCCAAAATGAATATCGTCGGATAAGACTAACGGGTCGTGATGAGTATGGACCGGACACCGGAACTGAAGATACCCAGGTAACTTTTTAATGAGGCGAACAGTAAGAAAATGGCAGGAGGCTGGAAAGAATACCGCGTAGCTTTGGACATCTTCAAGATAGAGGCAAGGAGAGCGAAGAGGAATTTCAAGTCGAAATTCTGTAAAGAATTGGAAAGAACTTTTGATGTTTCCAGCTAAAGGTTTGCTCCGTTTACCGGGAATAAGCCATACGCTATTGGAGGCCACTGTCGCGCAGTTGTTAGCATGTCTGCCTATGAATCTTAACGCCTGGGTTCAAATTCTGGCGAGAATATTAGAAAATGCTGATGTCTTCTACTGCTGGCGAAATTTGTGACGTACTATACCATGCATAGAAGCGATTTAAAAACTTTACTCATTGATATGTGAGAAGTTTGCCCATGTTCCTCAATGAAATGTATAGGTTCGGTTAGGTTAGGTAAGAGTGGCAGTCCTTTACAGACTCACTTAGACAATTGTAAGTCCATTGTGATACCACAGTAGCGGCAGACCAAGGTTTCAGGCGGGAATCAAACCCACGACCCCTGCACTGGTAATCCAAGCACGCTACCAACCGGGGCGCCCATATCCTGATATAGCTCCCAAATGAACCCAATTAAGGCATGTACTTCTTTAAGTATTAGACGGTGTTATTTTCATGACCGAAATGGAAGATGGGGTCCATAGTCTGATATAGCTCCTATATAAAGCGATCTCGCATATGTACTTCTTTAGCTCCTAGAGGACCTAAGGTTCTAGAGATCCTAAGGTCTTGAGCTCATAAAAGGCTCATTTATTATCCGATTTCGCTGAAATTTGGAACGTTGAACTGTACGACGACCCGTACCGAATATGGTGCATATAGGGCCATAGTTACATACAGCTACCATATAGACTGATCTACAGGGTCTTAAGCACATAATAGCCGCTTTTATTGCCCTATTTTGCTGAAATTTGGAACAGTGAATTGCGGCAGAACACGATATTTGAACGTAGTATTGTTCATATAGGACCATGTTTGGAAATAGCTGCGATATGGACCGATTTGCGGATTCAAAGTCTTAAGCCCATAAAATCCGTTTTTATTATTCGATTTCTATGAAATTTGGAAAATAAATAGCTGGACGATGCCACCCGATATCCAAAACGAGTATGGTTTACATCAGACCTCATTTGGAAAGTAGGAGATAGGGAGTAGTGTTTATTGACAGTTGATTTGAATTTTTGGATGTCGTAAGTAGCAGGAAAAACATCCGGCGGAAAACGATTTCACATACGAACCGTCCCTTCGAAAAAAGAATTCTCTCGGCAGTGCATGGTCCGATCAGCTGGCCAATCGATTACAAACCGGTGCGCGTTTCTAGAAAATCTTGTATTTCTGACAAACAACCTCAAGTCAGGAATCAGAAGACTGATTTCTGAAGACCACACACCGTGGAAGAATCGATAGAACAGCCGCCACACAACCCATATTTTGACGATGTTCAAAGGGAAACAATAAAGTTGGATACCCTACCATCTCCAATTAAAACCAACGCCCGCCTCTGCACACGGTCAAGCAGCTCCAAGGATGATTTTGGAGCTCCGGCCCAATATGCGAGTTACATTTCATCTTCGGCCTGATGTACGTAGTGTAGATATTAACAAGATCAGCGGGAGTGAAATATTTCTTATACCGCCTAAGAATGCCCAAGCACTTGAATGCTTCTTTCGACACTTCGATGTTTTGACCAATGGACATCACATTGAATCTTCATGCCCAGAACATCAAGACCCACTGACTGCTTGATATCTACACATTAGACTTTATTTGGATATAGATGCCGTTTAGTTCGATCTGCAGATTTGGGGGCTTATGCTCATAAAATATTTTCTAAGAAATTTGAATCTACAACTTCAATTGTTTGATATTTTCTATATAATTGTCTTTATTCAAATGCTCTTCAGTGTGCTAAACTACTCTATGGTCTTACATATGTATGTACATGACTTTTAAAAGGTTGTGTACAGACAGTCACATATTCACATGATTTAATTTGCAAATCAAAATGTACGACAAACGATTTACACGATAAATATGTAAATGAGCCGACATACGACTATGCGCGCAGTTGTATTGATTGTGTATTCATGTATGAAGTTGGGGAATTATGGTGCTGCATGGATAGTGGCCAAGGTAGCGCCAGTATTCAGCCAATGGTGTAAGGGGGCGAATGATGTCTTAATGGGACATGTTCATTTGGAAATGGTTTTTGTAGTTGTCAAGGTTTCGTTTCTAAGAATTTTAGGGGCAACCATGGTTCAATGGTAAGAAAGTCCTCACAACGTCTATGTTGAAGTGCTGGAGAGAACATTAGGATATTCATCCTGCAGTTCGGTTCATGTGTAAACTCAATGATAAATGACTTCCCTTCTATAGCCCAGTCCAAACGGCGTGCCGCAATGCGATACCTCTTTGGGGGAAAGCAACACTGAGGGAAGGGGAAAACCAACACTGAAAATTTTTTTTGATATTCTCGCTAGGATTCGAACGCAGCTTCATAGGCGGACATGCTAACCTCTGCGCTACGGTGGATTTACTTCTTCACTTACTAGAGAAGTCATCGGCTCCTTTTATTTAAGGTCAAAACACCATTAAACATCACTTTCACACAACCCAACAACCCATTGCTGTCCCGCAATGGGTTGTTCGAGGCTATAAACTGAGTTTATGAAAATGTGGACTTTATTTTAGTAATGCATAGTTTTCTAGGTAATCCTTAAAGGAGGATTAAAACTATCGTGATAATTACGTAAGCATACTCCGGATAGCAGGGTTAGAGTTCTGGCGAGAACATAAGAAAACCAGTAAGGAAAGGCAAAATCGGGTGGAGCCGACTATATAATTCCCTAAACCTACTCCATAAGTACAATATGGGAGCTATATCCAATTCTGAACCAATTTTGATGGACCTCGGCGAGCAAATATGTTCAAACTGTAATTACTACGGTTGACAAATGACCACATTATTGCAAATTGCTCAAAATCTGGTGAACATATATATAGGAGCTATATCTAATTCTGAACCGATTTCGAGCAAACATCTCAGATAATGTGGTAGTCGTCGAGGAAAGCGTTGTGCAAAATTTTGGCATGATTGCTCAAACAATGCGCTTGCAGTAGCTCTTGGGGTGAAAATCTGGCCATATACATATATGACAGCTATATCTAAATCTGGGCCGATTTCTATGAAATTCACCGGTAATGTCGAGAGTCAAGAGAAAATCCTTCCTGCCAAATTTCGAGAGAATCAGTTAACAAGTGACCAATTTTTTTTTGCAATATTTCTCAAAATCGGACGAACCTATATATGGGAGCTATACCTAAATCTAAACCGATTTCGAGCAAACTTCTCAGATACTGTAGCAGGCATCGAGGAATGCGTTGTGCAACATTTTGGCAAGATGGGTCAATAAATGTGCCTGCAGTGACTCTAGGAGTTAAAATCGGGCGATATATATATATGAGAGCTATATATAAATCTGAATCGATTTCCATGAAATTCACCAGTAACGTCGAGAGTCAAGAGAAAATCTTTTTTGCCAAATTTTGAGGAAATCGGTTTACAAAAGACCATTTTGTTGCATTATTACTAAAAATCGGACGAAAATATATTGGTTTGCCCAAAAAGTAATTGCGGATTTTTCATATAGTCGGCGTTGACAAATTTTTTCACAGCTTGTGACTCTGTAATTGCATTCTTTGTTCTGTCAGTTATCAGCTGTTACTTTTAGCTTGCTTTAGAAAAAAAGTGTAAAAAAGTATATTTGATTAAAGTTCATTCTAAGTTCTATTAAAAATGCATTTACTTTCTTTAAAAAAATCCGCAATTACTTTTTGGGCAACCCAATATATGAAAGCTATATCCAAATTTGAACCGATTTTGAGCACACTTCTCAGATACTTTGGCAGTCGTCGAGGAAAGCATTTTGCAAAATTTCGGCAAGATGGCTCAATAAATGCGCCTGCAGTGACTCTAGGAGTGAAAATCGGGCGATATACATATATGACAGCTATATCTAAATCTGTCGAGAGTCATAAAAAAAACCTTCCTGCCGAATTTCGAGAGTATCGGTCACAAATGACCATTTTATTGCATTATTACTGACAATCGGACCAAAATATACATGGGAGATATATCCAAATCTGAACCGATTTTTTCCAATTTAAATAGGCTTCGTCTTTAGGCCGAAAAACATGTCTGTACAAAACTTTAAGACAATCGGATGAAAACTGGGACCTGTACTTTGTTCACAAATTAACATGGACAGACGGACAAACAGACGATGAGGACCATGCCCACTAGGGCACTAGAGACTATTCTAGATATCCGTCCCATTGACATATAGACTAAATGTGATGGAAGAATGGATTAAGGATGGGAACAGCCCATACCATGTCTGTATAATCAAGGCGATGATAAGAAACCCGGAAGGAAGGGAAGAGGTTTCCGATAGGATAACTGAGACGACACTTGAGGTTGAGTGCGAGGCACTCCTGCCAGCGGGCACAATCTTGGACTGACGGAACCCTAGTATTGCCGACATCTAAAATCGGCAAATCGAATCAAAAAGTGATTCTGAGTCGCTCGGTATACTTATCAAGGGGTCTATCTTTCTTCCTTTTGGGTGTTATAAACAAATTCACGTGTACCACAGTAGTGGTGTAGGGTATATCTCACTAATTCCCCCGACATTTGTTGGCCTTAATCAATGCAAAATTAAAAATTCAGTAAAACGCCATTTAAACTCGACTACAAAAAGGACATTAACAATCATTAAAACCTCAAACCGATCCTTAATTAGTTGAGATTAGTCTTTTTATACCCTCCACCATAGGATTTCGTCATTCTGTTTGTAACTCTCCGAAATATTCGTCTAAGACCGCATGGAGTATATATATACTTGATCGTCGTGACATTTTATGTCGATCTAGTCATGTCCGTCCGTCCGTCTGTCCGTCGAAAGCACGCTAACTTTCGAAGGAGTAAAGCTAGCCGCTTGAAATTTTGCACATATACTTCTTACTAGTGTTGGTCAGTTGGGATTGTAAATGGGCCATATCGGTCTATGTTTTGATATAGCTGCCATATAAACCGATCTTGGGTCTTGACTTCATGAGCCTCTAGAGCCGCTAGAGGGCACATTTCTTATCCGATATGATTGAAATTTTGCACGAAGTATTTTGTTATAATATCCAACAACTGTTATAAGTATGGTTCAAATCGGCTAATAACCTGATATAGCTGTCATATAAACCGATCTGGGGACTTGACTTCTTGAGCTTCTAGAGGGCGCAATTTCTATCCGATTTGGCTGAAATTTTAATGACTTTCAACATCTGTGGCAAATAAGGTTTAAAATCGGTTCATAACCTTATATAGACTTTCAACAACTATGCTAAGAATAGTTCAAATTGGTCAGTAACCTGATCTAGCTGCCATATAAACCGATCTGGAATCTTGACTTCTTGAGCCTCTAGAGGGCGCAATTATTATCTGAATTAGCTTACATTTTGCATGAGGTGTTTTGTTATGACTTTCAACAACTATGCTGAGTATGGTTGAAATCGGTCCATAATCTGATATAGCTGCCATATAAACCGATCTGGGATCTTGACTTCTTGAGCCTCTAGAGGTCGCAATTATTATCCGATTTGCCTGAAATTTTGTACGACGTATTCTCTCATGACCATCAACATACGTGTTTATTATGGTCTGAATCGGTCTATAGCCTGATACAGCTCCCATATAAATCGATCTCTCTATTTTACTTCTTGAGCCCCCAAAGGGAGCAATTCTTATTCGAATTGACTGACATTTTACACAGGTCTCCAACATGTAATTTAATTATGGTCCGAACCGGACCATATCTTGATATCGCTCTAATAGCAGAGGAAATATTTTCTTTTATCCTTTTTTTGCCTAGGAAGAGATGGCGGGAAAAGGACTCGACAAACACGAGCCATGATGGAGGGTATATAAGATTCGGCCCGGACGAACTTAGCACGCTTTTACTTGTTATCTCACTAATTCCGCCGACATTTGTTGGCATTCATCAATGCAAATTTACTTTGCTAAAGGTTTTTTTCAGTAAAACGCCACTTAAACTCGACTACAAAAAGGAGGTTAACAATCATTAAAACCTCATATGGATTCTTAATTAGTTGAGATAAGTCTTTTTTTCTCTTCCTTAACGGAATTTTTTTTTGTGTCAATTTGAGTGAAAATTTTCTTAATAATCTTGTGTTTTGTTTTGCGTTAAAGTATCTTCTATTTTCACTTTCCATTCCTTACCCTCTCAAGTTTATAGGAAACTAAGCTAAACATTCTTCTCTGATTCCTGTTCGATTTGGAAATTGACCCCTACAATTCTCTCTTTGGACATTCTTCTGAAATACTTAAATAGAACACCCCAAGCACTAACATCACTTCAATGGAGGCGCTTTCATTGCAAGACAAGATATTCTTAATTCAATTTCATTCATCACATATTCCGTTGTGTCTCCACGCCATTTGGCCTCAACGATGATTTGTGAGTGCGTAGAAAAAAAATATTTAAAAAAAGATCAGAAAAACACAAAAAATCTTAACAAAAAGGCGCAGATTGACAATTGCAGTCAATTTAAATCGACAATTCTTAGAAGAGCTCATTCACTAAAGCCAAGTAAAAGAACGCACACACACATGTGAGAGAAGTTTTCTTAAAAAAACCTTATGAAAAAAGCAGAAACGAAGCCGAAAAGAGATGCCGCGTTGTGTCAACGCGGTGTATATTTCAAAGTGTTGAATGATGTCTGATATAGGCAGTCTTGGTATCGCTTGTTTTTTTCTAATTATTCTGAGAAAAGTTCAAGTTAACAAAAAACCTTAAAATATATAAACCAACAAGAGATTCTTAATTTTTGAAAATGATATATTTGGATTATTTAAAGACTTAAGTAGCTGAAGAAAAATTTCATGAAAATCTTAAAATTTTATCTTTAGAGAAAATTTCATTGAAATTATTTATTTTAAAAAAATTTCCATTGAAATTTTGACTTTAGAGAAAATTTTATTAAAATTCTATGTTAAGAAAAAAATTTATTAAGATTTTGACTTTGGATACAATTTTATTGAAACTATCTCTCTAAAGGAAACTTAAGTACAGCCAATTTTTATATTGAACTAGCTGTTCCGGGCCCGCTCCGCTGCGCCTACTTTTACTTTATATGGAACAAAATTTTCCTTGGAATATTTTTTTCGACAATCAATGAGCTTTTAGTAAAATACCATGCTACGAAAATAGTATATCGCTCGACTATAAGTTTAACAATATAAGTGTCTTTATCTGAATCCCATATGATCTTTATTGGTCTACGAATTTAAGTTTGGATGTAATGTTACTCCATTCTTAAAATACTTCATTTCAGCCCTACATTCTCATGATGTCTGATTTAGTGGTGTTTAGGGGGTGAGGTGGTCCCCCAGGCACTTGGCCCTGAAAAAATATCAGCATCGTGCTTTCTCAAATACCATTTACTTAAACCCCATATTGCCATTGGGTTAGGGGTGTTTACACGATGGGGGATTCGCCAAACTCATGGCCCGAAAATAGGTTTTCAAATTCGTTTTCTAATCTCAAATACCTTTCATTTGAGCCACATATTGGCATGGTCAAAAAATGTTTACTCTTTGGGGGTGTTTTGGGAAAGGGGTGATGCCCTAAATACATGGTCCTACATTTGAATAACAAATTCGTATTCTACTCCCAAATACCTTTATTTGAGCCCCATATTGCGATGGTCAGTAAAAAATTGCTGTTGGGGTGTTTTGGTCTACTCCCAAATACCTTTCATTTGAGCCCCATATTTCCAAAGTCGGCAATCATGACTGGCTTGGGGGGTGTTTTGAGGGATGGGCGGCCACTCAGTGAGTTGCCCTTGAAAATATATAAATTGGATTCGTGTTCTACTCTAAAAACCCTCTTATTTGAGCCTCATATTGCAATAGTCAGCAAAGACTTCCTATTTTGGTGGTGTTGTGACGGTGTGGTGGCCCCATATACACTTTTCCCGGATATTGATATAAGATTCGTGCTTTACTCCCAAAGACCTTTGGTTGTAAATTTTTCCCCTTGGGGGAGGTTTTTGGGGAGACGAGGCCCTCCAAACACTTGGTCTCATAGTTGGATATCAGATTCGAATTCTACACTGAAAACCCTTTAATTTGAGCCCCATATTCCTATGGTCAGTATATAAGTCCTATTTGGGGGGGTGTTTTGGGGAAGGGGTGGACCCCCAGAAACGTGGTACCACATTTGGATATCAGATTCGTATTCTACTCACAAATACCTTTCATTTGAGTCCCATATTGCCATGGTCGGTAAATATGTCCGTTTTGATGGGTGTTTTGGGGCTAGGGGTGGTCCCCCTAGCACTTGGTCCGACAATTGGATATCAGATACGTTTTTTTCTAATCTTAAATACCTTTCATTTGAGTCCCATATTGTCGTGATTGGTCTATGTCTATATTTAATAGGTTTTGGGGGTGGGGCGTCCCCCCTAGGTATCCCATTTGAAATTCGTATACCAAATTTTTGGTTTTAGATTACAAAAAGAGAGCACACAACATTTCGCTTAAATCGCACCACCCATCTCCGAGATCTGGCGTTTCTGAAAATAGGGTAAGGGGGAGGGTCCCCTCCCCCTTCAGATATTAAAAAATGTAGTACCCTATTTTCACCACGGGATCATTATGCGCCATCCGTGAAAATTTCAAGAAAATCGTTCCAGCCGTTTCTGAATCTATAAGGAACACACAAACAAACATAAATTGATTTCTATATATTGTATATTACCGACAATTACTTTTTGGGCAACCCAATATAAGAAGATACCCACCACCATGGGATGGGGGTGTACTAATCTATTCATTCTGTTTGTAACACCTCCAATTTGGCTGAAATTTTGCGTGTAGTGTTTTGTAATGACTTTCAACAACTGTGCCTAGTACGGTCCAAGTCGACCGATAACCTAATATAGCTTTCATAGAAACCGATCTCCCGATTTGACTTCTTGAGCTCCTGGAAGCCTCAATTTTCATCTGATTTGGCTGAATTTTATTTTATTTTATATATTTATATATATATTATATATTTTGATTCATTTTATTTTGTTTTATTTTATTTTATTTTATTTTATTTTATTTATTATTTTTTATTTATTTTATTTATCCTGGGGGTGTACTAATCTATTCATTCTGTTTGTAACACCTCCAATTTGGCTGAAATTTTGCGTGTAGTGTTTTGTAATGACTTTCAACAACTGTGCCTAGTACGGTCCAAGTCGACCGATAACCTAATATAGCTTTCATAGAAACCGATCTCCCGATTTGACTTCTTGAGCTCCTGGAAGCCTCAATTTTCATCCGATTTGGCTGAATTTTATTTTATTTTATTTTATTTTATTTTGTTTTATTTTATTTCATTTTATTTTATTTTATTTTATTTTATTTTGTTTTATTTTATTTTATTTTGTTTTATTTTATTTTATTTCATTTCATTTTATTTTATTTTATTTTATTTTATTTTATTTTATTTTATTTTATTTTATTTTATTTTATTTTATTTTATTTTATTTTATTTTATTTTATTTTATTTTATTTTATTTTATTTTATTTTATTTTATTTATTATTTATTTTATTTTATTTTATTTTTTTTTTATTTTATTTTATATTATTTTATTTTATTTTATTTTATTTTATTTTATTTTATTTTATTTTATTTTATTTTATTTTATTTTATTTTATTTTATTTTATTTTATTTTATTTTATTTTATTTTATTTTATTTTATTTTATTTTATTTTATTTTATTTTATTTTATTTTATTTTATTTTATTTTATTTTATTTTATTTTATTTTATTTTATTTTATTTAGGCAACTCCTCTGGCTAATGCAACATTTGGACCGACCACCTTATCCTGGCTGAGTAAAAACTGCTTCTTCGTGTTAGTTACCACAGTGACAGGGATATCGCCGCTATCCTTTAATGATGACGTTCGTATCAAAGCGAAAACGTTTCTTCTACACATCTTGAAGGTCAAATTTATGTTCAATGCATATTGCAAATTTAAAATTTAGTATGGATGATCAAAAGCATCACTATGCCTTACCCCTTTTTTTCCATAACAAATTTTTCTTATTTCTTCTCGGTGAAAAACAGAATGCGTTGCAGTGTGTGTGTGATTTCAAAAGATGCCAGAAAATTATTTCTCTTCCTGTTCGAGTTTCCATTTCATTGATGATGTTTAGAGGGGGCGGTGTGAGTAAGAAAGGCGTGCTAGCTAGCCAGGGATGATGCATCATCATCATCATCATCTTCTTTAGACACATGCCGCCATAGGCAACAAGTTTTCCTCAGTTTCCCTCAGTAGATATTACTGGGAAAAGCACCTGCATGGGCCTTGTCTAGGCGGCGAAAAGATATTCAATATTTAGAAGAAGAATATACAAGCATTCTCACTTTTGTTCTTCCTTTCTACTCTAAGACAACTCTTTCCCTGCCCTCCTCCAAAAAACGAAGAAGGAAATTTGATGTGAAGATTTGAAATGAAAACCATGCCGACGAAAATGCAGCGTATGAAGTTTGAGAAAATCGTATTTGTTTTACGATTTTATGGTGGTGTTTATGATTGAAAGCATTTTTAGAAATTTTTATGATTTTCTAACAGACTCGGGCACAACAACAACAGCAACAGCAACATCATCAATACCAACAATAGTGTGCAACATATAATGAAAGAAATGGAAGACTTGCCTGCCGAACCACAATCAGAGAGACAGTCGTCAGCTAGGAATAGTTCACCAGTGTAAGAGAAAAAAACATGAAAAAGCAAATCGAAATCAACAACGAACAGCGCCTGGCAGCAGCAGCAGCATTTAAATCATGCGGAAAAAGATTGTCTGTCGGCCATTCATTGATGATAAGGCCTATGCTGCTGCTGCTGCTGCTGCTGATTATTTTCCTTAGCAGTCAATGACGATGACGATGATGATGATGATGAAAATGATGATGGTGCATCATTATCGGATTTAACACCGGCAGTTTAAGACTTTCGTCAAGATCAAAGGCAACGAAAACATGGGCATACCTACAAAAGCAACAACAACACCACACAAAGGCATCAACCATATAGCGAGAAGATTCGTTCATATTTAATAGTTGCTCCCTTTGGTTGCTTCACTGACTGACTGAATGGCATGCACACACTTTGGTGGGTGTGTGAGTTTCTTCTCATTATCAGATGCGGTAATTGTCTATGCAAGCAACATCGCCTCAACCCATTGCCCATATGGCATGAACTTTCCCACCCCACTATTGCTTTGATTCTTGTCCCGTTGAAGAATTTTATATTTAATCGCTTATGAACAGGTAGGGCTTAGAAAATTAAAAAATCTTCACCCACACACTGATGATCATTTCAATAGGTTAGCATACAGACTCATAGCGTAAGTATTGGCGAGCAGTTTAAAAATATTTTTCAGCGGCATAAAACCCATAGAGGACATGTAGATCAATTGTAGCAATAGACTATCCAAATGCATGATATATAAGGGTAGTATAAATCAAGTCTAGGTCAAATGTTAAGATGGCCGTTATTCGGGGTTAGAGTCTACCCGCTTGTCATAGTCCACTCAAATAATTCCCGGTGGACGAATAGGGTCCTATGCACAAGATTATCAACACCGACTTGGGATAGAAATCAGACGACAGACAGACATAGTTAGTATTATCACTACCCCATCCGTAGGACAAGATTATTATCACTGCTCTTTCCCTATGTAAAGGGTATTATCAGAATCATTTTCCAACGGTAAGGGTAATACCCTCTCCCACGGATAGGGGTATAATCATGAGTGATTCATTACCCTCCCTCTAGGGTAAGGATATTTAAGGTAAGGGTACTAAATTTAAGCTTTTCCTAAGTAAAATACTTCAACATAGTTTTCCCAAGGATAAGGGCAACAGAAATACTATTTGCCTGGAATAGGAGTACAAAAACTACCTTTTAACTAGGGTAAGGGTATTATCACTACCCTTTCCCAAAGGTAGGGCTATTATAACTACCCTTTCCCTACGCTAGGGGTACTAAAACTTTACTTACCCAAGGCCAAGGGTACCAAAACCATAGTTTCCCTTAGCTTAGCGTACAATAACAATACTTCGTTTGGCTAAGGGTACCAAATCTATTATTTCCCCAGGCAAAGGAACTAAAACTATATTTCCCTAGGCTATAGTTACTAAAACTACCCTATCTCTCGGATAAGGGTACTAAAATCATATTTTCCTAAACTAAGGGTAGTAAAAATACGCTTTCCCTTGGGTAAGGGTACTAAAACTCCAATTTTTTTAGGGTCGGGGTACTAAAAATTCCCTTTTCCTTAGAGCCAGGGTAGGGGTTCTAGAACTGACTTTTCTTTTTTTTTTTAAACTACCCCTTACATAGGGTAAGGGTTCTAAAACTACCCCTTTCATAGGGTCAGAGTTCTAAAACTACCCCTTACCGAGGGTAAGGGTTCTAAAACTACCCCTTGCCTAGGGTAAAAATGCAAATTTTGCTCATGAACATTCCACTAAGGAACAGGGGCAAACTTCTCACATATCAATGAGTGCTGTCCGATTCAAGTTAAAACTCAATGATAAGGGGCCTCCTTTTTAAAGCCGAGTCCGAATGGCATGCCGCAGTGCGACACCTCTTTGGAGAGAAGTACCTGACAAATGTTGCCAGCATTAGGAGGGGAAAACCACCGCTGAAAACTTTTTTCTGATGGTCTCGCCAGGATTCAAACCCAAGCGTTCAGCGTCATAGGCGGACATGCTAACCTCTGCGCTACGAAGGCCTCCTAGGGTAAGTCTTCTAAAAATACCCCTTACCTAGGATAAGGGTTCTAAAATTACCCCTTACCTAGAGCAAGGGTTCTAAAACTACCTAAGGTAAGGGTCCTAAAACTACCCTTTCCCTAGGGTTAGGACACTTAAACTACACTTTCCCTAGGGTATGGGTTCTAAAACTATCCTTTACCTAGGGTAGGGGTTCCAAAGCTATCCCTTACTAAGGGCAAGGGTTTTAAAGCTACCCCTTACCTAGGGCAGGGGTTCTAAAACTACCCAATACCTAAATTAAAGGTTCCAAAACTTCCATTTCCCTAAGGTTAGGTTACCCTTAGCCTAAGGTAAGGGTACCAAAATACCCTTTTCCTAGTGGTAGGGTACTATAACTACCCTTTCCTTAGTGGTAGGGTATTAAAACTACCCTTTCCCTAGATTAAGGTTTCTTAAACTAACCCTTCCTTACTGTATGTGTACTAAAACTACCCTTTCCCTAGGGTAAGGGTATTAAAACTACCTCTTCCCCTAAAGTAAGGGTACTAAAACTACTATTTCCCTAGTGGTAGGGTACTAAAACTACCCTTTCCCTAGTGGTAGGGTATTAACTACCCTTTCCCTAGTGGTAGGGTTCTAAAACTACCCTTTCCCAAGTGGTAGGGTACTAAAATTATCTTTTCCCTAGGGATAGGGTACCAAAACTACCCTTTCCCAGGGTAAGAGTACTAAAACCACCCTTTCCCTGTGGTTAATACCCTTACTACCCTTTCCCTTACTACTCATTCCCTATGGTATGTATACTAAAACAACCCTTTTCTGAAGGGTAAAACTAGCGTTTCCCTAGGGTACTGATACTAAAACTACCCTTTCCTTGGGCAAGGGTACAAAAACTACTATTTCCTTTGGGTAAGGGTACTAAACCTGCCTTTTTCCTAATGTTAGGGTACCAAAACTACCCTTTCCTTTGTGGTATCCTTTTAGTTTAGTTTATCCTTTTCCTAGTAGCAGGTCACTAAAACTACCTTTTCCTTTGGGTAAAGGTACTAAACCTGCCTTTTTCCTAGGGTTAGGGTACTAAAACTGCCTTGTTTTAGGGCCACTAAATTTACCCTTTCCCCAAGGTACGTATACTAAATCTCCCTTTTTCTATGGTAAGGCTATGAAAACACCATTTGCCTAGGTTAAGGTTAGTAAGGTTACCCTTTACCAAGGGTAAGGGTACATGAATTTCCATTTTTATTGCGCTGTCTTTTTCGAAAACTCCCTCAGTGTTCTGATACATTTTTATACAAAACAATTCCTAATGTTTGTTGTGTTGTTTTATTGAATGCTTCTTGCGACTGCACTTTTCGGTTTGTGGCCAATGGCCGCTCGATTGGACATCGTTACGTCTGTATGGCTGTTTACACCTTTAATTGCTTCGACTTAGACCATTTGGTTTTCAGTTTGGGGGTTTTTCGTTTGTTTTTCTTTAGCTTCTTGTCTTAAGCCAAGAGAAAAAATTAAGCCAAGATTATAATGTGGAATACATTTTGATACGCTCGAAAATTACTTAAGAGTTTGGTTTCTTTTTTTTGTCTATTAAGGCAGCATGAGCGAGCATTTGGGTCCCTTATGTCTCCGGAAAGGTGTTAAAAACCTATTCCCCCTTTTGACTTGACGAAGACCTCTAATGTAATCTCGATTGTGACGTGGTGTTGTTTCTTCACATGAGGTGAATGTGAGAAAACTCTCATGGCATTGTAAAGTCAATAAAATGTTGAAATTAAATTTCCCTTTAGAAGATGCAATAAACCGAAAAAAAACGCTGATATGTCACATAATTTATGTGGTTTGCTTTTTTTTTTGCTGGTTATGTCTTTTTTTGTTGTTGTAGCAAAAGAGTTCCTAAAACCGGGTTATCCTTTTTTTTTGTTGCTGTCTTTGAGTTTAACAAATTCGTTGCGTATGATTTGTTTGGCCCCTTAACATTTTTTCAAATCTGTCTGTCTGCTCTTCCAGCTGGCCAACCATCCATCCATCCGTCCGTCCGTCTGTCCGTCCTTCTGTTGTAAATCAATATTTGCTTGCTATTGTGTGTTCTGTTCCTTACAAAAATCACCGGATTCGATTACATTTTAACAACCAATATCATCATCATCGTCGTCGTCGTTGACGTCGCCGTTCTAAAGTACCCTAAGCCTTCCTTATACATTGTATTTGAATAAGACATGGTAGTACTGGTCGTTTAACAGCCAGGGCAAATTGGAAATATCAGCACAAAGGACATAGAACAAAACAGGAACTGATTTCGTTCAAAAGCTGATTAAGGGATGTAATGAAAATTTAATAATTGCCCAGCCCTTTGCCTTTGCCCTCGTCCTTGTCATTATGCACACACACACACACACACACACTAGGCAATTTCTGCCAAAACCAAAACTCACCATGTCCTTCTCAAGGGGTTACCATAATATTCACTTACGCATACACACTCGCATCGCTCAAGGGATACTCTACCGAAGGGGTTGGTTTCGATTTCAATTCAAATACATCCCAAACAACATTAGTTTTAATTAGAAAGCAAAAAGGGGGCGAAAACGGTTGAGGGCATTGGCAGCAGCGGAAACAACACCAAGAACACCACTTCGACAAACAATCTAATCATCATACTGCTTGACAGACATACAAGTCAAATTATTATGTTACAACATAATCGTCATCACCCTGACCATTGTCATCCTTCATGGTCTTGCTTTGAACTTTTGTTTCTCTTTCTGCTTGGCTCTCCATTATCATTATCGGCGTTTAAGTTCAGTCGCCTTTACCTAAACAAATTAACAACATTTTAACGGTTTAGAAATTTGAGGGTATGGAGGCTAAGTTTTACCACAATGAGAAAACTAATTTAGAAAAATAAATAAAATTTTTGAAAAAAATTTACAAAAACTTTTAAAAAAATTTGGGAAAAAATAAAAAAATTTTGAAAAAAAACATTTTTAAAAAAAGTTGAAAAATTTAATAAGTTATGGTTCGATTCGGACCATAATTGAACAGAATGTTCGAGACCCTAGTTGAAGTCATTGTGTAAAATTTCAGCCAAATCGCATAAGAATTGCGCACTTTAGGGGCTCAAAAAGTAAAATAGAGAGATCGGTTTATAGGGGAGCCATATCAGGGGAGCCATATAGACCAATTCTCACCATATTTGTCGTGTATGTTGAAGATCATGGGAAAAACCGTTGTACAACATTTCAGCCAAATTGGAAAATAATTGCGCCCTCTAGAGGCTCAAGAAGTCACGATCCCAGATCAGTTTATGTGGCAGCTGTATCAGGTTATGGACCAATTTGAATCATATTTGGTACAGTTGTTGGAAGTCATAACAAAACTCGTCCTGCTAAATTTCAGCCAAATCGGATAAGAATAGCGCCCCCTAGTGGCCCAAGATTCAAGATCGCTTTATAAAGCAGCTGTATGAGGTTATGGAGTGATTTTAACCATACTTAGCACCATACTACTTCAGCCAAATCGGATAGAAATTGCGCCCTCTAGAGGCTCAAGAAGTCAAGACCCCAGAAGAGTTTATATGACAGCTATATCAGGTTATGAATCAATTTCTACTATACTTAGCACAGTTGTGAGAAATCATAACAAAATACCTCGTGCTAAATTTCAGCCAAATTGGATAAGAATTGCACCCACTAGATGCTCAAGAAGTCAAGACCCAAGATAGGTTTATATGGCAGCTATACCAAAACATGGACCGATCTCCTGATAATGGGCCTGAAGTCCATAAAAGCCTTATTTATTACCCGATTTCGCTGAAATTTGCAACAGTGGGTAATTTTAAGCCTTCCGACATCTGATTTAAATATGGATTAGATCGGTCCATATTTAGATATAGCTGTCATATAGACCGATCTCCCGATAAAAGGTCTGAAGCCTATAAAAGCTTTATTTATTACCCGATTTCGCTGAAATTTTAAACAGAGAGTTGTTTTGAGCCTTCCGATATCAGGGCTTAATATGGTTGAGGTCGGACTATATTTAGATATAGCTCCCATATAGACCGATCTGCCGACAAAGGGTCTGAAGTCCATAAAAACTTTATTTTTATCCGATTTCGCTGAAATTTGAAACAGTGGGTAGTTTAAGGACTCCTGACATCCGTCCCAAATATGGTTCGAGTCGGACTGTATTTAAACATAGCTGTCATATGCCGCCTAAGGGTCTGAAGCTCATAAAAGCTTTATTGATTACCCGAATATATTGAAATTTTTAATACAAAATTCAACAGTGACTTATATTTAGTAGATCACTCAATATCCGTGCCGAACTTGGGTGCATAAGTTATCGAATTTTCACCGGATTGCGATGAAAGGGGGTTTACATATCACGAATTAAGGCACATTTCCCTCTACGACGCATAGTTAAGGATATACAGCCATTTTATGTTTTCCAAGTGAAATTTCGATTTTTAATGGATTTTTGATGGAGTCACGAATTAAGGTCCATTTCACTCTACGACGCATAGTTAAGGAGATACAACCATTTTTTGTTTTCCAAGTGAAATTTAGATTTTTAATGGAGTCACGAATTAAGGCCCATTTCACTCTACGACGCATAGTTTAGGAGATACAGCCATTTTAAGTTTGGCTGTATCTCCTAAACACAAAGTTCGGCCGAACTTAATACCTTTAAAACTTTAGTCATGATTTTCTAGCGAGTGTACCCACGACTCAGGTGAGTCGTGAGCGTCACTTGAGTCGAGAGAGTCTCCTGAGTCGTGATTTTCTCGTGAGTCGTGATTAGTATTGTGAGCATTATTTCACTCACTCACGCTTATGCACGGGGAATTTTAGTTCAATCACGGTCACGTACAATCACGTGATTGGAGGCCCACCAACCAACACCATGTTGATTGGTGTCCATGACTCGACCCGACCGAATCTACCACTTTTTACTTGTTGTGAGTACTTTTGACTACTTTTTTCAGCAAATTAATTCATATTGACTTCCTTTTTTCTGGCAAACCCTGCTCCATATTTACATTCGTTTTTAACAAAAATATGTTAAATTGTCTAGAAATTTAAACTCTCAAAGTTAAGTCCTGCAGCCAATACGGAGAATACTTAAAATCCCTGTTTTGCCATATCAGTGCGTTTAACGGTTATGACCAAATTGGGTTTTTTGCTAAAGAAACCCAACAAAATGGCAAGAAACCCAGCAGTTTCAAGTCATCTAGCCAAGACAGGACGGAAACTTTGCTTTATCATTAAATTTTATAATTTTCAACTTTTATGTTTGTCTATTGTCTTAACATTTATAGCTAAAGTTTTTCAAGTTGTTTAATAAAAATGCTCATCTGCAAAAAGCAGGCAAGCAAGCAAGCAAGAAGAAAAAAATAAGAAACAAAAACTTAATGTCTTAAGGATTTTCCACATGAGGGTTTTCTAGCAAATCGACAGCAAGGCTAGGAATGCGCCACAGGACTAACTACTTGCCATGTCCTTTTTTTATTAAGATTTCTTGGATGATCCAAATAGTAGAAGGACCACTTCCACTTGTCTTTATGCCAAAGTTTCATTATAATTTCTGGGTATCTCTTTTTTTCCCCCCCCCCTTGGTATGAAGTTCTCCTTCATCTTTTGTTGCTACTCGGTTTCTTTCTAAATAAATAATTTTCCAAATTATGAAATTTCAAGTTTACTTTGGCAAACAAAAAAATTCAAATAAAATGTTTGAAGTCTTTTTCTACCATTGTTGTGGCCCTGCCTGAAGGGGGGGGGGGGGCAATGAGTGAGGCACCAAAGCATTCTTCTTTGGCATATTCTTTTCTTAGAACTGTTTATTTGCTTTTGTCTTCTGGTTTCATTTTATTTTTGCTGCTGTTACTTGTGGTGGTGGTGTGGTGGTGGCTATTTTCCAAATCTTGGAACTTTTATTATAATCATGATTTGCAATGGAGCAGCAAATGTGAATCATTCTAATCATTTTTAAAGCCAAGTACAACAAAACTACCGACAAGTCAAAGGAAAGGCCTTTTATCAAAGGCCAAACAAAGATGCTCATTCATTCAACATAATGCAACTCAAAGATGGTCAAAATATTCTTCAAAAGCAAAATGGGTCTGTCTCTGCCTTGTGTTTCATAAAATCTATTGATCTGTTTTTTTTTTTTTGTTTTGCCTTAAAACATTTTCTGGCCGCCTTTGCATTAAGGGAAATTGGAGGTATGCCACTCCGGGTTGTGTATGTGTGTCTGGGCGATTATATACCGATGGAAAAAATAATAATCAAAATCTTTGGGGCAAACAAAAACAACAGCAAAATCTTTAAAAAAGCCTGAGACAATAAACAAATCTTGAAAAAAAAATTACTTCATACACAATTTTAGCAATGCCTTATAGGCTCCTTTTGGAAATTTAATACCCCAACTGTCGTCGATGTGAAATAGTTTTGATCAGCATAAAATTATTGCAGCACATTAATTGATATGGGTATTGTCATTGACTCTGAGAGATCATTCATGCAATGCATTGCCAGCAATAACTCTAAATCAGTGAAGTCATTGCCAACTTCAAGTATGCACCATTGCCCTCCATACTCTTTGCTTGTCTAAGTCTCAAATATATTCGTTTGTATACAAAGGATTTTCAATTATAGATAACTATCGAATGTTAGACAATTTTTAAATTAAAATTTTCGAAACAAAGGCTTTGGGAAAAATGTTTAAGCATGAGAACATAATAAGAGGTGGGGTGGGAAAAGAAAGGAAACAAGTAAGAGCGTGCTAGGTTCGGCCGGGCCGAATCTTATATACCCTCCACCATTGATCGCATTTGTCGAATTCTATGCCCGGTAACTCTTTTTAGACAAACAAAGAATATTGAATAAGAAACTGTTATGCTATTGGAACTATATCAAGCAAAAGTCCGATTCGGACCATAAATGAATGCTGAACATCGTAGAAGTCATTGTGTAATATTTCAGTTCATTCGGATAAAAATTGCGTCTTGTAGGGCCTCAAGACACAAAATCGGGAGATCGGTTTATATGGGAGCTGTATCAAGCTATTGATCGATTCAGACCATATTAGACACGTATGTTGAAGGTCATGAGAAAAGCCGTTGTACAAAATTTCTTCTAAATCGTATGAGAATTGCGCCCTCTAGAGGCTCAAGAAGTCAAGATCCCAGATCGGTTTATATGGCAGCTATATCAGGTTATGTACCGATTTGCGCCATGCTTAGCACAGTTAATGGAAGTGATACCAAAACACCACGTGTAAAAATTCAGTCAAATCGGATAAGAATTGCGCCCTCTAGAGGCTCAAGAATTCAAAACCCAAGATCGATTTATATGGCAGCTCCACAAAATATGGACCGATTTAAACCATACTTAGCGCAGTTGTTGGAAGTGATACCAAAACACAACGTGTAAAATTTCAGTCAAATCGGACAAAAATTGCGCCCTCTAGAGGCTCAAGAAGTCAAAATCCAAGATCGGTTTATATGACAGCTATAGCAGGTTATGAACCGATTTGGACCATACTTAGCACCATTATTGGAAGTCATAACAAAACATGTCATGCTAAATTTCAGCCAAATCGGATAAAAATTGCGCCCTCTAGAGGCTCAAGAAATCAAGACCCAAGTACGGTTTATACGACAGCTATACCAGATTATCAACCGATTTGAATCATAATTAACATAGTTGTTGGAAAAGATACCAAAACACTACGTGCCAAATTTCAGTCAAATCGGACAAAAATTGCGCCCTCTAGAGGCTCAAGAAGTCACGACCCAAGATCGGTTTATATGGCTGCAAAAAATATGGACCGATTTGAACCATACTTAGCGCAGTTGTTCGAAGTGATACCAAAACACCACGTGTAAAATTTCAGTCAAATCGGACAATAATTGCGCCTTCTAGAGGCTCAAGAAGTCAAGACCCAAGATCGGTTTATCTCGGTTTTGCAATCCCAACCGACCTACACTAGTAAAAACTATTTGTGCAAAACTTCAAGCGCATAGCTTTACTCCTTCGAAAGTTAGTGTGTTTTCGACAGACAGACGAACGGACGGACGGACATACGGATAGACAGACGGACATGGCTAGATCGACTTGAAATGCCATGACGATCAAGAATATATACTTTATGGGGTCTTAGACAAATATTTCGAGGTGTTACAAACAGAATGACGAAATTGGTTTACCCCCATACCATGGTGGAGGGTATAATACCCGCCACCTCGGATATATATGTAATCCACCTTTCGTTATAATCCGGTGAAAAATGCATTATTTTTTCCCACATGGCAGTTTTATCTAAATCTGAACCGATCTGGGCCAAATAGCAGAAAGCCGTCGAAGAGCCTAACGCAACTCACTGCCCCAAATTTCGTCAAAATCGGATAATAAATGCGCCTTTTATGGGCCCAAAACCTTATATCGGGAGATAGGTCTATATGGCAGTTATATCAAAATCTGCACCGAACTGAGACAAATTGAAGAAGAATGTCGAAGGGTCTAACAAAACTCACTGTCTCAAATTTCGGCGAAATCGGACAATGAATGCGCCCTTTATGGCCCCAAAACCTTATATCGAAAGATCGGTCTATATGGACCGATCGGCGCCAAATTTGAAAAGAATGTTGAAGGGTTTAGCGCAACTCACTGCCCTAAATTTCGGCTAAATCGGACAATAAATTTCGAGAGATCGGTCTATGTGGCAGCTATATGCAAATCTGCACCGAACTGAGCCAAATTGAAGATGAATGTCGAAGGGTCCAACACAACTCACTGCCTCAAATTTCGGGGCAAAATCGGATAATAAATGCGTTTTTTATGGGCCAAAAACCTTATATCGAGAGATCGGTCTATATGGCAGCTATATCCAAATCTGTACCGATCAGGGCCAAATTGAAGAAGGATGCCGACTGGCCTAACACAACTCGCTGTCCCAAATTTCAGCAAAATCGTATAATAAATGCGGCTTTTATGGACCTAAGACCCTAAATCGGCGGATCTGTCTATATGGGGGCTATATCAAGATATAGTCCGATATAGCTCATCTTCGAACTTAACCTGCTTATGGACAAAAAAAAAATGTGCAAAGTTTCAGCTCAATATCTCTATTTTTAAAGACTGTAATGTGATTTCAACAGACAGAAGGACGGAAAGACGGACGGGCATGGCTAGATGGTCTTAGAAGGAAGACGACTGGCCTAACACAACTCACTGTCCCAAATTTCAGCAAAATTTGATATTAAATGTGGCTTTTATGGGCCTAAGACCCTAAATCGGCTGATCGGTCTATATGGGGGCTATATCAAGATATAGTCCGATGTAGCCTATCTTCGAACTTAACCTGCTTATGGACAAAAAAAAAGAATCTGTGCAATATCTCTATTTTTAAAGACTGTAGCGTGATTTCAATAGACAGACGGACGGACATGGATTTTTTACGCCGATCTAGAATACATATACTTTATAGGGTCGGAAATGGATATTTCGATGTGTTGCAAACGGAATGACAAAATGAATATACCCACCAACATCCTTCGGTGGTGGGTATAAAAATTACGATCTGTGCAAAATTTCAGCTCATTCTATCCCACTGTGATATGACTTAGAATATTGCTAGAATTAGGTATTAATATTTTATAGGGTCTGAAATCGATATTTCGATGTGTTGGAAGCGGAAAGGCAAAATGAATATACTCCCATCCTTCGATGCTGGGTATAAATAGATAGTGACGGAGAAGTTTCGGTAAGATATTTGACTCCTCTTGTTAATCATATGTAAAATGAATTGATACGATAAACCTTTTAAAAATTGGATGCGCACTTTTGTGTTAATTTTCTCTTAAAGAAATGTTAATTAGTTTCGTTCTATGGGCAGGTGATCATGCAGGCAGTCTGTCTCTAACCTCAACAGACTGTTGCGAATCAAAAATCGATTAATGCATTACGTACCAAAGGCCTTAACAATAGAACATTGCTACGAACAAAACCTATTTCGTTTGCCTACAGGAGGTTCAACCATGAAATGCCTAATAATGCCCAAACCCCATGAACATTTTGTGTGGGTGTGTGCTTGTTAGATAAGTGCACATGTGTAAGTGCTAGTAGCCAAGTTCCTAAACTACGACTATTTATTGGTGTTTATTATCGGTGCCTGGAAATCTTTGCTGTTCATAGTCACAACTTATTTGGCCAATCTTTTTTGCAACAAGAAGACTGCTTACAATGCTCGTAAATATGGGCTCTTTTGTGGATGAGTTGCCTTTTCAATTTTAGTTCAGCTTCTTATCGCGTCTGTTGTCGTCATCGTATATGGTGCACTGTTGATGTACTTTATGTGTCTGAGGCGTGTCAATTTAAATCAAGTCAATGTCTTTTGTTTGCGATTTTCGCCTTGGTTAACAATCGTCAATGCTCTGCCTGTCTGTCCGTCTGTTCATTTGTCCCTTCGTTCAATGGTTTGTGGGTCTCTCTCTCTCTCTCTCTCGTTCTTGATGTGCCTCTCAGCCCTGATGTCTGTGCGTCTGTATATTTGGGCAAATAATAACAATTGAATGTTATGGTTATGGCATTCTTTTGCTTCTGTTTGCTTCCTTTGAGCTCCTTGTATTTAGATTTTTACTATTTATTCGATTTGTGTTTGGAACCGTAAGCTACACGACAGACATTAAAAGGAATTTTCCAACTTCTTGTATGCATGGGAATGTTAATTATTTGCAGCTATGCTTTGCAAGACAATCTAAACAAGATGAACTGATATGGTTTAGGATTCTGTACTCAATGTGGGATAAGATGTCAAAATTAAGGAATTTTTCTTCATTAGAAAATTTTAGGTTCGGTAGATTTTGGAATTTTATTATTGGAGAAAGAGTGCCATACAACAGGTTCAGAGAACAAGTCGGCTTGGCATAGGCGGAGCGATGACGACCACGCCCACTAGGGCACTGGAAACTATTCTAGATATCCGATCCATTGATGTACAGATTAAGTGTGAGGCAGCCACTGCTGACATGAGACTTTAAGCGATGGGAGAATGGATTAAGGATGGGAGCAGCTCATACAAACAAATAGTACCCATGGACATTTCACTAAGGAACAGGGGCAAACTTCTCACATATCAATGAGGGCAGTACGATTCAAGTTTAAGATCAATGATAAGTGGCCTCCTTTTTATAGCCGAGTCCGAACGGCGTGCCGCAGTGCGACAGCTCTGTGGAGAGAAGTTTTTACATGGCATGGAAACTCACAAACGCTGCAAGCATTGGGTGGGGAAAACCACCGCTGAAAATTTATCTGATGATCTCGCCAGGATTCAAACCCAGACGTTCAGCATCATAGGCGGACATGCTAACTTCTGTTCTACGGGAGCAGCTCATACCATCGCGATATACTCGAGGCGACGATAGGAAACCTGGAAGGAAGGGAAGAGATTTCTGATCGGATGCCTGGAACAATACTTGAAGTCGAGTGCAAGGCACTGCTGCCAGCGGCATAGTCTTGGATTGACGGAACCCTAGTATTGCCATCTAGAAGATAATGTCACACGGATGGATCAAAGCTATAGGACAGAGTGGGCCTGGGGGTCTATATTGAAAACCCAGGGACTGAGATCTGTTTTAGACTATCTGACCATAATATGGTCCTGCAGGCGGAGATCCGGGCGATCGTGGAATGCTTGAGGTGGTGTGATATAAACGCGAGGACGTCCAGTGTGAACATCTTTCCGGATAATAATATTGCCATAAGGGCAATAACAACCAGGAAGGTAAGGTCACGAACAGTCTTGCAGTGTAAGAAGGAGATTAACGTATTCTCTGAGGATGGCACAATCTACATCGTTTGGGTGCCGGGCCTTAACGGAGTAAGGGGGAATGAAGAAGCAGACGATTTGGCGGTAAAGGCCAGAGGATTGCCTTCAACTTGGTTTACCCGAAACCTTTCGGGTCGACGTAGTCCGAGTTTGGGGCGTGGGCGACGAATGCGCATGTAACCCTGTGGAATAGCGATATGGTCTGTAGGATAGCGAAAATCCTATGGGAGGATCTAGATCGTGAGATGACGAAAGGAAGTAAAAAGGAGATCAATATAGCTTTTGATATCATATCGGGACACATAGGACTATGGGCTCACTTATGCAAAATCGGTGCAAAACTTCTCCACTTCGTGGAGAAGTTTTCCGTGCCACATAGCGACACCACTTCGTAGAGATGTTTTTACATGCCAGGATTACAGGTTCTAATCACCGCTGAACATTTTTCTGATGTTTGCGTCGGGATTTGAACCAAGGCGATCGGCGTCATAGGCTTACATGCTAGCTTCTGCACCACGGTAGCCTCTGCACCACGGTGGCCTCCTTTTTTATATTGGACTCATCTCCGGATATCCTTCAGGGCGCACTACGGTATCTGTCTAGATGAGCGATGGCCAATGGACTTGGCATTAATCACAGAAAGACTGAACTGGCATTGTTCACGATAAGGAGGATGTATGGAGAGTTCAACGGACCTATCCTTGATGAAGTAGAGCTGCCGCTCCTCGCAAGGCTAAATACGTGGGTCCTATTCTTGAATATAAATTTTACTAGAGTATAAATTTAACTGGAGAAGAGAGCAAAATGGGGCTGACTGCGCTCCACTCAGATTGCAACTCGATAGGTAGAAGTTGGGGACTCGCAACTGGATTTAAACTTCGTTGTTTCGATCGGTTCTGGTTCTCACCTATGGGTACCAGGTGAGGCACCGTGCTCTTAAGAGAGCGGTATGTTGGAGAATGTACAGGGTATAGCGGCGGTGCTGATAACGGGGGAGAGGAGAAGTGCTCTGAGGGCAGCACTGAATGCAATACGTGATCTGAGACCTTTGCACTTATTCGTGGAGTGCGCTGGCATTGAGGACTGCCCTTAGACTGAGGGAGATAGGGGAATGGCTCTCTTCGGATTGCTGGTATTCGTTTGTTCTGCGGAAGGATGCTGACGTGGGACGACTGCGTGGCATAGGCGGCGCAACTGACTATGTGCCGGGCTGATCTTTCTTCGAGGGCGATCTGTCTTCCCGCGGAGAGAGCATTGGGCTGAGGGCGTTCCACCCATATTAGGTCTCTCTATTTACATGGATAGGCCCATGCTGGATGGGGCACCGGGGGAAGGGCTTTTTGGTTGAATTCGTAGGAATTAGGGAGTCACATAGGCTTTCGGACGGGTGCAGTGTTTTTAAGGCTGAGGTTTTTGCTATCCTCCCTTGGCATTGGATGTGATCCTGACTCAGTGGCGACGGCTCTCACCTACTGTCACAATTTATGTGGACAGTCAGGCGGAGCTGAAGGCCCTAGCTGAGGATCAAATAAAGTCGGGGCTTGTCGGAAAAGCGGCAATGACGTTTGTGGGTTGCTTTCAGATTGTGCTGGGCTCCGGGCTATCAAGGGTTGGCGGGGAATGACACGACTGACGAAGTTTGGATTGTGGACGGGTTTTGTGAGTGCGACACTGGTGGTGAACTCCCCTCCTTGCGGGCTGTTTGGGATGGTGGATGTCTACTACAGCGAATGCGCAAACCTATTCTCTTCACTACAGTCTTTCGACCACCGAGTTGTTCTGGACTTCTGTTAGAGTTTGGCATGGCTGATGGTGAGGCTCTCCAGTTGGTGAGACTTCTGTCGGTCTCTATGTTGACTTTTCGTTTACCTTTCTCTGTCTTTCCTGCTTACCTGCGTATCCATCCCTCTCTCTCTCTCTCTTATTTAAATATCTTTCTAGGTCTGTGTTGCATAGAATTAAAATTTCATATACGCTAGCGTTCGATGAGATGAAATCAATGAAACAAAAGTGATAATTAACATAAAAAAATATGGTTAGAAATAGCCATTAGTAAGAAGCCGGTTAATATTGGCAAGAACTCGGTTAAACAAAAACCCGAAAAATTACAATTTTCAAGAAACCGATTTTTATATTAAGCTCAAAAACCCGAAAACCCGGTTTTCAACAATCGAACTGATCAGCCTAGTCCGGACGTCTCCCGCTTAATATTTATCTTTCCCAAGAACCCGGTTAAACTAAAACCCGAAAAAATACAATTTTCAAGAAACCGATTTTTATATTGAGCTCAAAAACCCGAAAAACCGGTTTTCAAAAACCGAACTGATCAGCCTAGTCCGGAGGTCTCCCGCTTAACATTTATCTTTCCCTACCTGATTTCGTCTCTCTCTACCCCCCTCTCTCTCCCTCTAGTATACATTTCTTTCTAGGACGAACACAATGGAGCGGAGGTCTCCGAATGAAGCGGCTGGTAACTGCGGTTACCAGGTGTGCCCTTTAACCTTACCTAGCCCATTAGTGTAGGTCGGTTGAGATTGTAAATGGTCCATGTTTTGATATAGCTGCCTTATAAGCCGATCTTGGGTCTTGATTTCTTGAGCGTCTAGAGGGCGCAAATCTCATCCGATTTGACTGAAATTTTGCACGTAATGTTTTGGTATCACTTTCAACAACTGTGCTAAGTATGGTTGAAATCGGTTTATAACCTGATGTAGCTGGCATATAAACCGATCTCGGGTCTTGACTTCTCGAGCTGTTAGAGGGCGCTATTTTTATCCGATTTGGCTGTAAATTTGCATGTGGTGTTTTGGTGTCACTTTCAACCACTGTGCTATGTTTGGTTAAAATCGGTTTATAACCTGATATAGCTTCCATATAAACCGATCTGGGGTCTTGACTTCTTGAGCTTCCACAGGGAGCAATTCCCATCCGATTTGACTGAAATTTTGCATGACGTGTTTTGTTACGACTTACAACAACTGTATTAAGAATGGTTCAAATCGGTCCATAACCTGATATAGCTGCCATATAAACCGATGTGGGGTCTTGACTTCTTAAGCTACTAGAGGGCGCAATTATTATCCGATTTAGCTGAAATTTTGCATGAGGTATTTTGTTATGACTTCCAACAACTGTGCTTAGTTTAGCGCAACACAACCTGATATAACTGCCATATCAACCGATCTGGGGTCTTGACTTCTTGAACCTCTAGAGGCCGCACATCCTATCCGATTTGGCTGAAATTTTGCGTGACGTCTTTTGTTATGACTTTCAACAACTGTGCCAAATATGGTTCCAGTCGGTCCATAACCTGATATACAATAGGTGCCATTTAAACCGAACTGGGATCTTGATTTCTTGAGCCTCTAGAGGGCGCAATCTCCCATTACCTTCGACATACGTATCAAATATGGTCTGAAGAGGTCTATAGCCCGATACAGCTCCCATTGCATCTTAACGGATGCAATTCTTATTCGAATCGCTTGAAATTTGACACAATGACTTCTACTGTGGTCTCCAACATCCAATTCGCTTATGGTCCGAATCGCACCATAACTTGATATAGCTTCAATAGCATAGCAGATGTGTTCATTTATCCTTTGTTTGCCTAAAAAGAGATACCGGGAAACGAACTCGACAAATGCGATCCAAGGTGGAGGGTATATAATATTTGGCCCTGCCAAACTTAGCTTGCTTTTACTTGTTTTTAACTAAAATTCTTTGTCAGGCGATTTTTTTATGGTGTTCCCTGTCTCAACTCACCATCCACCATAGTTTGTGCCCAGACTTTGTGTATTTTGCTTGCGCTTGGATATTACGGGAAAGCAACTTTCCTCTGGAAATTAACATATTCACTTTGTGAAATTAAGATAATGGCAACAGATATGATTCAATAAAGTATGGATGAATGGCCATTGATCGAAGGATGACTCAAAAGCTGCGATTTCAGCAAACTTCAATACGAAAATACAAGTCCACACACAGTTCACCACTCAAAAGTGATTGAATAACTAAATTTGTAAACGGAAGAAAGAACATACGGTTGTGATTCCGCTTAATCGCATTTTCCTGGCTCTTAGCGTTCTTTGCCAGAATTGACATTGTGTGCCAACAATCTGTGTGATGACACATTCTGGCTTCTGGCCACCGTAGTAGAAGCAGTGCAGTGGTTATGAATTATTAATGCAAAGCAAAATCATTTGTTAATAATTATGAGAGTTTGTGGCATCTTTGTCTGCCGCTTGCCATGCTCAATTGACAAAGCGGAGCAGCAGCAGCAGAGGCAAGTGAAATGTGATTTCATTCATGCGAAAATGGTGCTCAACTAGTAGCAGTAGTAGTAGACATGCCACAGCAGGCCATTCTTCGGCAGAATGGGTGGCATATTGCATGGTGGGTGGTTGTTGAGGGAGCGCAGTGGTGACGGTGATGGGCATGTGGATGTTTGCGATAATGGTTATCACCGCCTTCATTTAATATCGTAGTTGGAGCTTAAAGCAAGGTGGAAGGGGACAGCAACACCGCCTTAAAAATGCCATCAAACAGCATCCAACAGTGGCTGATCCATCCATCTGCCATAGATACCTTTGGATGCATGCTGATGGTGGCTATACGCTTCTGTGCAAAGGAGGATATTGAATGCGGACCATAACTCTTACCAAGTTGGGTGAGTGACTGTATTTTGTTGCTTTTTTCTCGCTCTCCTAGATTTGATGGGTGGTGGGATTTGTCTTCTATGGCTATGTGGCTTCGTTCTCTTATTATAAAATTAAAATTATGTGCACTTCTGACAACTACTCCGCCCTCTTTGGGTCGCAACCGCAGGATAACAACAAAAACTCGCATTTGTTTCTTCTGTTATATGTAAATGTTGTTGCTGCTATCTGTCGTTGAGTTGTGATTTCTTCTCAGTGGTTGTGTGAGTTTTTTTCGCATGGGGATGAGAGCAGATTCAAATAGATGGGCGAAAAACTAATGGGTGGGAGAGCGAAAATTCAAACCAGCGTTGCCAGATTTCATAAAAAAAAATTAACTAATACTGTCCGGCTACTACAGACCGTAGAGTTATCATTTTTTATTACACACAGAAAACCCTATTTTTATGCATCCCAGTCCAATTTGGCTTAGATCGGTCCAGATTTGGATATAGTTCCCATATAGAACGATCTCTTGATTTAAGGTCTTGTGCCCATAAAAGGCGCATTTATTGTCCGATTTTGCTGAAATTCAGGACAGTGAGTGGCGTTAGGCCCTTCGACATCCTTCTTTGATTTGGCCCAGATTGGATATAGCTGCCATTTATACCGATTTCTCGATTTAGGGTCTTAGGCCCATAAAAGCCACATTTATTATCTGATGTTGCTGAAATTTTGGACAGTGAGCTATGTTAGGTCAGCCGACATCCCAAATCAATTTGGCTTAGATAGGTCCAGATTTGGTTATAGCTGCCATATAGACCGATCTCTCGATTTAAGGTTTTGGGGCCATAAAAGGCACATTTATTGCCCGATTTTGCTGAAATTTAGGACAGTGAGTTCTGTTAGGCCCTACGACACCCTTCCTGAATTTGGCCCAGATCGGTCCAAATTGGATATAGCTGCCTTATAGACCGATCCACCGATTTATTGTCTTAGGCCCATAATAGGCGTATTTATTGTCCGATGTCACCGAAATGTGGGACAGTGAGTTAAATTAGGCCCCTCGCCATGCTTCTGCAATATGGCTCAGATGGGTCCAGATTTTGATATAGCTGCCATATTGACCGATCTCTCGATTTAAGGTTTTGGGCCCATAAAAGGCGCATTTATTGTCCGATGTCGCCGAAATTTGGGGCAGTGAGTTGTGTTGGGCCCTTCCACATCCTTCTTCAATTTGGCTCAGATCGGTCCAGATTTGGATATAGCTGCCATATAGAGCGATCTCTCGATTAAAGGTTTTGGGGCCATAAAAAGCACATATATTGTCCGATTTCACCGAAACTTGGGACAATGAGTTGTGTTAGGCTCTTCGAAATTGTTCTGAAACTTGGCCAAGTCGGTCCAGATTTTGATA